>NC_143547.1:7692840-7851879 GCF_031878675.1 Megascapheus bottae | reverse complement strand
GTGCTAGGATTATAGGTATGTTAAAGATTACTTCTTTTTTCTTGTCATGGTAATCAGGTAGTAGGTGCATTACTTCTGGCACATTGATACCCCTTCTCTTTTTGTCCCCGTTTCCCTCCCCCACCACCTAAGATTACTTTTTAAGAATTTCATTTTCAATTCATTTGTTCTTTTTTTTTCTTAAAAGCTAATAAGTGGACTGGGTGCTTATGACTCCTGCCTGTAAATCTTTTTTTATTTGTGGGTCATAGGGCTTGAACTTGGCCTGGGAACTGTCCCTGAGGTCTTCAGCTCAAGGCTACTGCCTTACCCTTGAGCCAAGACCCACTTCCCATTTTCTAGAGATTAATTGGAGATAAGGGTCTCCGGTCCTTTTGTGCTGGGCTGGCTTTTGAATCTTGATCTTCAGATCTCAGCCTCCTGTGGTAGCTAGGATTACAGGCGTGAGCCATTGCACCCCTGCTTTACCTGTAAATCTTAACTACTCAGAAGGCTGAGCCCTGAAGACTATGAAGCCAGCCCAGGCAGGAAAGTTTGTGAGCCTTTTTTTTTTGGTCATTGGGCTTAACTCTGGGCCTGGGCACTGAGTTCTTGATCTCAAAGCTATTGCTCTATCACTTGAGCTATTGCACCAATTCCAGTTTTCTGGTGGTTAACTAGAGATCATTGTATAAGCCGGGCATGGTGGCTCATGAGCCAAGCGCGGTGGCTCACGCCTGTAATCCTAGCTACTCAGGAGGCTGAGATCTGAGGATCACGGTTCAAAGCCAGCCTGGGCACTAAAGAATGTGAGATTAACCACTAGAAAATGGGAAGTGAGGCTGAGGCTCAAGGGGTAGGGTGATATCCTTGAGCTGAAGAGCTTAGGGACAGCCTCCAAGACTAGAGTTCAAGTCCCACAACCAAAAAAAAGAGCTGTGACTCGAGTGGTGATAGAGAGCTAGCCTTAAGCAGAAAAGGCTCAGGGACAATGCCTAGGCCCTGAGTTCAACCCCCAGGACTGATGCCCAAGGTGCACGCACACATGCACACACACACACACAAATATTCTTGCGCTTCCAGCTGCTAGCTTGTCAACATTTTCCCCAATATTGTACATTGAAATTAGTAGAACTCAGTAATTGGCTGAAGAATTTATCATTTGCAATCATCTGTGTTCTTTTTCTGATGTCCTGTCAGTAATTAGCAAAATAGTAAAGAGGAGTAGTGTTTTAGATGTTAGAAAATAAAACTAGGATGATTAATTAGAATATAAACTCTAGGGCCAGGAGTTTGGCCTACTGGTAGAATGCTTGCCTAGCATGCACAAAGACCCAAGTTCAATTCCTCAGTACCATGCCCCAGGACTGGCAAAAAAAGACAAACAATAGAATATCGACTCTAAAATTTTGTGAAGGAAGAAACATTTACATCTAGAAAGGCATATCAGAGAAGCTTATGACAGAAGTATTCTGTGAGATTGTTAAAGAAGGAGAAAATAATATAAAACTAAAGAATAAATACATAAAAAATATTTGTGTCAGTCCTGAAGCTTGAACTCAAGGCCTGGGTACTGTCCCTTAGCCTCTTTGCTCAACTCTGGCATTCTGCCACTTAAGCTATACTTCTGTGTCTCGGTTTTGGAATGATTTGATTAGAGGTAAAATTTTCATAGACTTTCCTGTCCCAGGATGGCTTCAAACCACAATACTCAGCTCTCGGCCTTCTGAGAAGCTAAAATTATAGACATGAGCTTTCAGTACCTGGCAAAAGATATGTTTTTGTACATTTTGCTGTCTTGTATATCATATACACAATGCTTGAAGGCTGAATTTGCATTTTTTTTCTTTTTACTCCTGATGGTCATAGGTATTGCATTTAATCTGTCAACATATTTGTATGTCAGGCATGTGGTTCATGCTTGTGACCTTAGCTATACTGTAGACTGCAGATAAGAGAATCATGATCTAAGGACCACTCCAGGCAAAAAATACAAGTCTCTACTGACAAAGAAAAAAAAGGGCTTGGCATGGCTCAAATGATAATGCCTACCTACTAAACACAGGCTGAAAGTTCAAACCCCGGTACCAAAAAGGTACTATGTAGCCATGTAGCCAGGTGCTGGTGCCGGTGCATCACGCGTGTAGCCCTACTCAGGAGGGTGAGATCTGAGGCTTGTGATTCCAAACCAACTTAATCAGGAAATATTGTGAAAATCTTATCTTCAATTAACCACCAAAAATCTGGAAGTGGAGCTGTGGCTCAAAGTAGTAGAGTGGCAGCCTTGAGCACAGAAGCTCAGTAACAGTGGCCAAGCCCTGAGTTCAAGTCCTACAGCTGACAAAAAAGTACTACATATTTTACTATATATGTAACGTGTTGTGCACATTGTTCCTTCTGTTTAGAACAATCTTACCTATCTGCTGCTTTCATGGCTTTTTCAGTTTTTGGAATCTTGAGTCAGATGGCATTCTCTCCCAAAAATCCTCCTTTACCAAGCTTTTAAAACAACTGTAATCCTAGCTACTTGTGAGACTGACATTGGGAAGCTTGTGGTTTGAGACCAGCCCAGGCAAAAGTTTGAGAGCCACCCCTCCTTCTATCTCAACCAATAAAAAAAAATGTATGTGGTGATTAACACCCTTTATCCCTGCTATATAGAAATTTAAAAAAGAGGATAACAGTCCATGCCAATAACACAGAAAGAAAGACCCTTTTCAAAAACAAATACAGGCTGGCATCATAGTGAGTGGCAAACACAAGACTCTGAGTTCAAACCCCAGTACTACAAATAAATAATTAACCATATCCTTATTCCCCATCTCCTAGTATATCTGTTCTCTGCCTTTTCCGCTACCAGGCAAGTTCCTAGTATGAAATAGCTAGGATCTCACAGATTGTTTTTCTACCACACTGACTATGCTCCCTTACAACTTACCATGGAACATGATAGACAGTAATTACTGTGAATGAGTGAATAACTTGGACAAGTTATTGGAATTTACCTTAACCCAACTTCTCATTTGGGTAGGAATAAGTACAGTTCCTTCTTTCTTCTTTTCCTTAACCTTCCTAGATCTGTGTTAAAGATAGGCTTGTGGTACTCTATCAACATAGTATAATGTTGCAATAATCTAAAGGTTGGCATTAATTATCTTGTTAAGCACTTGTGAATAAAGAACATTTAGTAAGTAAATGTATTCTTAATATGACTTTTAAATTTGTATTTCAATTAGGTGGTTCACAGAGATTTGAAACCTAGCAACATTCTGTATGTCGATGAATCTGGTAATCCAGAGTCTATTCGAATTTGTGACTTTGGCTTTGCAAAACAGCTGAGAGCAGAAAATGGTCTTCTCATGACTCCCTGTTACACTGCAAATTTTGTTGCACCAGAGGTAATTATGAAACAGTCTTGATATATCTAAGTTCTTGTTTGCTGGATTTCATATAGAATAGTTAATAATATACGAATTAATATATGAATTAATAGTAGAACGTCCTGTGATAGGATTGGTAAACTCTCATTTTAATCATGTTCTGTTGAAGTTTTTCTTAGATATATCTGTGTGAAAAATGTTAGTTCACAGCTTATACATACAGAAAATAGAATAGTAATAATGCTCCTTCCTTTTTTCTAGGTTTTAAAACGACAAGGCTATGACGCTGCTTGTGATATATGGAGTCTTGGTGTCCTCCTGTATACAATGCTTACCGGGTAAGTGTGTGACATGTATTGAAAGCATTTATTCAACAACTTTTTGCCTAAATTATATAGGATTTTTTAAAATTCTTATACTGTAATGTCTCTTCATGTGTTCTCAAGCTATATAGTACATATAATATTTTAATGTAAGAACATCGTAAAAATGTATTATATTCATCTCAAGCTTTATCTCAAGATCCTGAAACCTTTTTGTTCATTTTGTTAGTTAAGAATACCTCTTTTTTTCCCGTCACAAACATTATTTTTAGTTCTTTTTTCCCGTAATGTGTCATTTATAAATCCAATGTTTTGTAACATACTGTGGCTTAGAGAACTTTAATTTTATTGATTTCTTTTATAGGGATTTTTATAGGTGTTAATAAAATATTGTATTAACTGAATTACTCAGAGTACTTTTGGAAATTGCAATTAAATGTATAGATTACTAACTTAAAGACATTTTATTCATTGTTTTAATTTTATTATAATTTAGTTACACTCCCTTTGCAAATGGTCCTGATGATACACCAGAAGAAATACTGGCACGAATAGGTAGTGGGAAGTTCTCACTCAGTGGCGGTTACTGGAATTCGGTTTCTGATACAGCAAAAGTAAGTGTGATTTCCTGTTATATATACTTACTTTATTTTTAGTACTAGGACTTGATTCCAGAGCCTTGTATGCCAAGTTTGCAGTCTACTACTCACTGAGCTATACACCCACCCCTATTAACAAGCTTTATTTTATTTTTAATTTTGTTCCCTTGTGGTGCGAGGGATAGAATCAAGGGCCTTGTGAAAGCTTAGGCAAGTGCTCTACCCCTGAGTTATATGCCTAGGTCCCATTAGAACATTCTGAGACTGTCATTTGTCCTAATCCATAATGAGCAGATACACTATCCATAGCAAACTTTACTTATGAAGGAATATGTTAGCTGGGCACCAGTGGCTCATGCCTGTAATCCTAGCTACTCAAGAGGCTGAGATCTGAGGATCAAGGTTCAAAGCCAGCCCGGGCACTAAAGTCCCTGAGACTCTTATCTCCAATCAACTACCAGAAAACTGGAAGCGGTACTGTAGTTTAAAGAGTAGTGTGATAGCAAAGTACCATTATGTTAAAGTTAAGTAACCAAATAACTTGAGCTCCAAAATGGACTATTTCCTTTGTTTCTTTTCCCAGAAGATACTGGTTTGGCCTTAAAGCTATTTCTTATGAGCATGATGATGCTTAAAATCAGTTGAAAAGCCCTTCTAGATCTGCTATCCCCAGAATAGCACTGATTTACTTTCCAGCTCTGCTCTATTTTTACTTTATTTGTAGAAAATTCTTTTTAAAATATGAACTGTCCCTCTTTAAAATAACAAAAACATAGAGGCTCCAGGTGCGGTTGTTCATGCCTTTAACCCTAGCTATTCAAGAAGCTGAGATCCGAGGATCACGCTTCAAAGCCAGCATTGCCACTAAAGTCCCATCTCCAATTAACTACTAAAAAAAACATAAGTGGTGCTGTAGCTCAAGGGGTAGGGCAGTAGCCTTGAACTGAAGAGCTCAGGGACAACACTCAGACCTAGGGGTAGGGCCATAGCCTTGAGCTGAAGAGCTCATGGATAGCACTCAGGCTCAGAGTTCAAGCCCCACCAACAAAAGAGGGTGGGAGGGAGAGTGGGAGGAGATAAAGAAACATTATAAAGAAACTCACTGAGTTTTTGTCTTGAGGATTCAAATTATCTAAGTTAACATCAGGGCTAGGAATTTGGCTTATTAGTAGAATGCTTGCCTAGCATGCATAAAGCCCAGGGTTTGATTCCTAGCTACTCAGGAGACTGAGATCTAAGGATCAAGGTTCAAAGTCAGCCTGGGCACAAAAGGACCTAAGACTCTTATCTCCAATTAACCTCTAGAAGAAACGGAAAATGGGGCTTAGCTCAAGGGTAGGGCCGTAGCCTTGAGCTGAAGAACTCAGGGACAGCACCCAGGCCGAGAGTTCAAGCCCTAGGACCCAAATAATAAATTAATAAATAAATAAATAACCAACCAGCACAGGGCCAGGAGCATGGCCTAGTGGTAGAGGGCTTGCCTAGCATGCATGAGCCCCTGAGTTCAA
The DNA here is from genome assembly GCF_031878675.1 of Megascapheus bottae. NCBI lineage: Eukaryota > Metazoa > Chordata > Mammalia > Rodentia > Geomyidae > Megascapheus > Megascapheus bottae. Next base: position 7,846,090 of record NC_143547.1, on the reverse strand, counting down.
TTCCTTGGTTCCACATACACAGAAAAAGCTAGAAGTGGTGCTGTGGAGCAAGTGGTAGAGCACTAGCCTTGAAGAAAGCCCAACGACAGTGCTCAGGCCCTGAGTTCAAGCCCCAGGACTGGCAAAAAATATAACCAGCACAAGAATTGGCTGAAAACGTGGTTCAGAAGTTCGAGGTCCTGAAGTCAAATGCCAGTACTGCCCGAAGAAAAAATTAGGAGGAGGAGGAAAGAGGAAGGAAGGAAGGGAGGAAGGGAGGGAAAGGAAAAGAAAGGAAAGGAAGGAAGGAGAGGAAAGGAGAGGAGGAGGAGAAGGAAGAAGAAGAACTTGATAAAACCTTATTGCAAGAGCCAGGAGTTTGGCCTAGTGGTTAAAGTGCTTGCCTAGCATGCATGAAGACCTGGGTTCGATTCCTTGGTACCACATACATAGAAAAAAGCCAGAAGTGGTGCTGAGGCTCAAGTGGTAGAGCTCTAGCCTTGAGAAAGTCCAAGGACAGTGCTCAGGCCCTGAGCTCAAGCCCAGGACTGGCAAAAAAAAAAAACCCTTATTGCAATGTAATTGATTAGTTTCTCCCTAACTGAACGAATCCTTCATAAAGCAAGAGTTCTTCTCTGGACTTTATAAATCACAATTAACATTATTTCTTTGAAATGTGTAAAACCACATAGCTGAATATCATAAGATGATATTCAGATAGCTAGGCACCGATAATGGTATTAAGTTTAAAAGAACTGGATTGTGCATGTTAATTTATCTGTAATGCTATTAGTTGCTTTTGAAGTAGAAAAAAATAAAAGACTACACTCTTTTGGGGGACATTTAAAGCCCTCTAAATCAATTCCTTTAGTGGATATTTATGTTCTGCTTTTCAGTATTACTCATAGCACAATAAAAGTCTGAAGTGTTTGGAGTATTTAGACCTCCAAATATATAGGACATTTCATAAAAATCTGATTTGAATCAAAAGCCAGAGTACTTTTTTATATTTTTGCCAGTCCTGGGGCTTGAACTCAGGGCCTGTGTACTGTCCTTGGGCTTTCTCAAGGCTAGGGCTCTACCACTTGAACCACAGCACCACTTACAGCTTTTTCTATGTATGTGGTACTGAGGAATCCAACCCAGGTCTTCGTGCATGCTAGGCTAGCACTCAACCAGTAGGCCAAACTCCTAGCCCCTAGAGTACTTAAAGATACATAAAATGTAGTCATTTAAGTTCTTCATAAGCATGTATAAGAATATAATAATAAAACCCGTTAAAATTGTTTCTAAATGTGGGGAAGAACCTAAGAAAGAGTAATAGGAGGGTCCATTTTGATGAAATTGCATTGTATGCATGTATGAAAATGCCACAGTGAAACTCCTTTGTACAATGAATATACCTAATAAAAAAGAGAAATGTGAGCTGGGCGCAGCAGCTCACACCTGTAATCCTAGCTACTCAGGAGGCTGAGATCTGAGGATTTTGGTTCAGTGCCAGCCCCGGAACTAAAGACCTAGAGAACTCATCTCCAATTAATCACTAGAAAAGGGGGAGTGGGGCTGTGGCTCAAGAGGTAGAGTGGTAGTCTTGAGCTGAAGAGCTCAGGGACAAGACCCAAGCCCAGAGAGTTCAAGTCCCACAACCGACAAAAAAAAAAAGAGAAAGAAATGTGATAAGGTAGCACTTTGTCATTCAGGGAAGAGTATTTTCCCTACATTACTACATTTATCAAACCAAAGGGGAAAATATTATGAAAGCTAAAGAAGAGCCTGGCACTCATGGCTCACATCTATAATCCCAGCTACTCAAGAGGCTGAGGTCTGAGGCCAGCTCAGGCAGGAAAGTTTGTGAAACTACTTGTAATTAACTACCAAAGAGCCAGAAGTGGAGCTGTGGCCCATGTGGTAGAGTTGCTAGCCATGAGCAAAAAGAGGCTCAGGAATAGCACCCAAGCCCTGAGTTCAAGGCCCAGGACTAGCGCATACAAGCTGTAGAAGAATGCTTACCAGAATCAAATAGAAATAAAAGCAAACAATGAAGCTTGGTTTGTTCCCTTTATCTGACAGGACCTGGTGTCAAAGATGCTTCATGTAGACCCTCATCAAAGACTGACTGCTGCTCTTGTGCTCAGACATCCTTGGATTGTCCACTGGGACCAACTACCACAATACCAATTAAACCGACAAGATGCACCACATCTAGTAAAGGTAAGCACTTCACAGTCACTGTTTTCTCCATATCCACAGTATAGACAGGGCCAGCTGAGACTCAGAAACCTTTCCCCTTTCAGCCTGAATCCAGTTCAAGTATGAAGTGCTCTTACATGGCTAACTTATGAAAGAGGTCTAAGCATGTCAAAATACCAGTAATGGAATTAACTTAGGGGAACTTTTGAATTTTTGTCAGTCTACATAAGTAGATATTCATCATCAGTTAGAACAGATAAGCTTATAGATTTTCTAACTGAAAGAGCTTGCCCTGCAACCTCTCAGAACATTGCCAAGACAAGTTAAAGAGCCCTGAGAAAAGTGAGGACCACTTGTTTTGAGCCCATCCCTGTCCTCTCATGTACAGTTTTACCCTCCCACATTGACCTGTGTTTTCATTAAGCCTGAGAATTTAACCAATGTGGCTGTTTTCATTATGAGAAAAAATAACTTTGCATATGAAAAATTATCTGAAAACATCTTGATTTTACATTTCTATACATGTCATTTTACCTTTCTTTCCTTTTTGTCAGGGTGCCATGGCAGCTACATATTCTGCTTTAAACCGTAATCAGTCACCAGTTTTGGAACCAGTAGGCCGCTCTACTCTTGCTCAGCGGAGAGGTATTAAAAAAATCACCTCAACAGCCCTGTGAAGTGACCTCAGTGAGATATTTGGTACCATGATGTAAGCTGATAGCACAAGTTCTGGCGACAGGTAGCACATATCTGAGAGACACCTGCAAGCACACACTGTCCCAGCTGGTACCCATAATGCTGCTGCTCCTGCTGCTGCTCCTGCTTTCGTCTCTTCTCGCTTTAAATGATTGTTAGCAAGTTAGATTTCCTGGAGCTTCGGATTAAATGAATATGGAAACATGATGGAGATATAATCACTGAATCAACTAGAAAAATAATGAACATATGAATACCACCTAAAATACACTGAATAAAGTACTCTACACCATATAGCATTATTTTTATAGGAACTATTTCATGTCCCTTAAATATTCTTTGTTAGTTATAGGGATGGACAGTTTATGTTAAGCACTTAGCTTAAACAGTCCATTTATATTAGCACTGTATCCCTTGTGCCATCCAACATTTTGTATGTTTTTGTAAACAGTTCATATACAGTACATTTCTGTACTGCTTTCTTTAATGTATACATGCCTTGTTTAACTTGGAATCTATTATTAATCAATGACTATTAAATCTGGTTAACTAATTCACTTGGATTAACAGTATTGTTGGACAGCCCTAAACATGGCCAGATTGTGGAACAGCTGTTGAATGTACTATTTCAAAATGTATATATCTTTCCCTGTGTCTGTTTCACTGGTTTGTTCATTTGTTTTGTTTCTTAAAATCAGGTGTTGTGTCAGACTAACTTAAGAGAGCCATTATGGTCTAGAAAGTTGTATGTGTGTGGCATGAAATCAAGAATACACCTGTGAAGTGATTCCATCTACTTTGCAACTCCTTTGGGTTCTTCTTTTTCCTTGATTAAGGAAATACTCCTTGCACTTTTAAACTCACATAATGTCCATTCTTAAAATCTGGCATATCACTTGGGATTTTTGTCAGTATACATCAAAGTCCTTTAAAAGTCATTGTCAAGAGATTGGTGAAGGAAAAGTTAAAACTAGTAATAGAAGTCCTATTGGAAATTTATGTTTAATTAGACATTCTATATTAAACACTAATTTGAATGTAATAAAGGCCATGGGCCTCTATTTGAAGTTTGATTTCAATTTTCTTATGGTAGGGAATAAAGCATTCTTGATCAAGCAGTTATCTCTTCTAACCTGAAATTATAGCTAAGGTAGGCTAAGTAAATGTTCTGCATTTAGTGTCTTCTGAATCCCTCCTGATTTATAGCCATATGATGTTTCCCTCGACTACAAAGATGCTCATTTTTCATAGTTGCCCCCTAGATCCATTGCAGCATCCATTATCTACATACAATTTGTTATTTTCCACAAATTTACACTATTTGACAAAATAAACTTCTGCACACATCAGTACCCCTAAATTTGTCAGGCTGTTTAGTACATATCAATATGTAATGTGAAAATATACAGCAAAGAAAGAGTGTCCAAATAGATACATACTCAGGTATTACACATCAAAAATCTTCTGCCAGAAGCTTTAAATCTTCCCCTAAGCATACCAAACCAAATGTTATGGAAATCACTGTATGTTATTCCTTAATTTCTCTTCTATGCCATTAAAGAGAAAATCTATAATACTCCGCCCAAGTAACAGAAAATGGTTATTGCATAGAAATCAAATATAATTCAGTCTCAAACACAAGAAAAGTGAATATGAGAAAGGATATCCGAAGATCTAGCGAAAAGTTTTTGAAGTTTTGAGTGCTACCTAGTAAAAGCTGTTTTCCATTGCCAGGAAAGAGGGCTTTTTTGTCTTTTCCTCTTCAGTGTTTCAAACCATAGTAATCCCAAATTCTTGTCACTTTTTAAATGTTAATGTAACTCTGAGCAGAAAATAGATCTATTTTGAGATTTTTGCTGGTTATGCTATTCCATAATTGCTTAGCTGTATTGTCCATAAGTCTTTTAGAACTAGAAGTAAACATTTAACTTCCTGTAAATTATCCCCAATTTCCCATATTGTATGTAAAGAAGCTGAGACTGATATTGAATTCCTACTTCTTCCTATTTAGTTCCTTTTTCCTCATAACACCATTGCTGCCTTTCCTTATATCACCACCTGACCAGTAGCTGAATTCAAAACACCTTAGATTTCTTGGGGCAGTCCTTTGCTGTCTTATGATGCCAAGTTTCTTTCATTTCAGAATAATTGCCTTCTTTGTCTAGTCAAGCTGACATTTTTCATGGAGAAAAGCAAGTTGTATTCACACAAAATGGAAGGCCCTTTGCCTAAAAAGCAGCTTAGGAACATCAATGAGTCTCGCAGTGGTTTTGGTATTCTCATTGCCTTTGGGCAGTCATGCCAAGCAGTGTGCCCTAGTGTTTGTGTTGGATTAGCCTCTGCATCAGTTGCCCAAATTGCAATCTTCCGGGCCTCTATACTTACAGTATTGAAGCGCCTGAAGTCTTCTGCCCTTCACCAGTTGCTGCCAGTTTCTGGGACTCCTCCCAGGAGTTGTCAGTCCAGTCTTAAAGATATTTCACTGTGAAAGAAGGAACTAAACCATCAGGACTCTTGTCCTTGACACCCTTTTCTCTTAGCTTAAAATACAGTTTAATATCAAAAATGATAGGATTGTGTTTTACACTGCTGAATGCATGACCATGTGTTTTGTATCTTTTCGAGTGATGATATTAAGGTAAGTGGGGATTTTTTTGGCCTTTTTTATTTTCACTTTTTGTGAATTCTTTCAGCTCCTTCTGGTGGATAAAGATAGCATCTAAGTTCATTAGACCCTTTAACAAATTTGTGGCATGGATGTATTTATTCACAAGCAAGCTCTGAAGTGTAAGGATATAATCATTTTGCAAGGCCTAAAGTTCAGATGCCACAAGGACAGAGTGTGGGAAGTCACTTGTGTACTTACGTGTGTTTGGAGGGAAGATACGGAGTGTGCATGACTATTTCCATATGATACATGAAGCATGCTCCAAAGAACAGCTTTAGATCAACCATTTCTCATCTTCCTAAAAAGTGACTGTTGTTGGAGTCAGAGAACATCAAGACATGGGGGCCTGTCCGCATTGCTGTGCCTAGCACTGTTTGTGTAGGAAAACTGAACAGAGGGTGATGAATGCTTCAAGAATAGGCAGAATATTTGGAAGGAATGGAAGTGGGGTAAGCCCTGCCTGGGATTTTTAAAAAATGGCAGAACAGCCGGGCACAGTGGCTCACACCTGTAATCCTAGCTACTCAGGAGGCTGAGATCTGAGTATCACAGTTCAAAGCCAGCCCAGACACTAAAAAGTCCACGAGACTCATCTCCAGTTAATCACCCGAAAACTACAAGAGGTGATTGGCTCAAGGGGTAGGGTGGTAACCTTGAGCTCAGAGACAATGCCCAGGCCCAGAGTTCAAGTCCCACGACCAACAACAAAAAAAAATGGCAGAACAGCATTCAAAATTTGGAAGCTTTGCTTGCTATGGAAGGCCAACAGCCTCTACATCTACTTTCCCTTTCTAATTGACTTATTTTGACTTGCTTTCCTCTATTTTTGGGGGGGGCAAGTCCCCACTTCCCGTTTTCTAGAAGTTAATTGGAGATAAGAGTCTCAGGTCCTTTTGTGCCTGGGTTGCTTTGAACCTTGATCCTCCTATCTCAGCCTCCTGAGTAGCTAGGATTACAGGCTTGCTTTCCTCTATTCTACAAGTCAATTACATCTTAGGGTAGTGTTACCCATGTGAGACTTACAAAGGTATTAGGACAGATAGCTCAGGAATATGAAGGGTGAGAAAAGGTTTTTGTCTGTGATTCCCAAATATAGATTCCTTGGCTGTATCTTGGTGCTTAAACCAGGAGGTTCTGGTCTAGTCCTAGAGATCTGTCCCTCTGGAAGGTCTCATGCCCTGTGACTAAACTGGATATATGCTTTCAGCCTTATTTAATTCACAGAGAAGTTGACTTAACTTTTTATTTCAACTAATGAAAACAGTTCTCTCTTCAGCGCCAGATTGCTTACATTTTGCCAGTCTCCCCAAGTGGCCATTGGTGGAGACCAATTAATGAAGGAATGAATTCACTCTCTTGAGACTGTGGTATTCTATAAAGCCACACTTAACCACTTTTTCCAGTGAAGAATCTACACAATGATAATACCCAAAAACGGATGGCCAAGAAGAGTTTGTATCTCCAGTGTGCTTTGTGTATTTTTGACACTGCTGTATTCTGTGTGTTCAAGTGACTTGTAACTAGTTCCAATGTGACTGAGTGTTCTCAAGTAATGCTAGTAACTAAGTCAATTTAGTGTTTTGTTTTTTTAAGTCTGATATGACTATCAGTCTCAAATTTACCACTTTGATTCCAGTCTTTTAACTGTTTATAATGGGGCATACCAAGGGTTGGGATGCGAGCTTACTTCCTACCTCTTAAGGCACTTTCCTCATTGTTTTGCCATATAACCTTGAATTGCATGATAAGCTGATTAAGCAACCATGACTTATCCCAGAGCAACTAACAAAGTATATAACATTTTGAATAGAGATTAGTGGAAAAGAACATTTAGAGATGTAAGTCCACAGGTGCAAGCCTCAAGAAACTGTCTTTAGAGCACATACCATTTGAGTACAGTCTATGTAATGTATATGAAGAGAGTCACTATAATAGTCCTCTCTAAGTAGATTAGTTCAATATCTAGTAGAAATGAACATCTTTACTCCTATTATTGCTGTAGAACTGAATGAACTGTATACTGGGTTTTTTCACAAGTATTTAAAATAAAACTTAAATACAAGGCAAGGGTATAAGGATAAAGAGTTTGGTTTGTGTTTCTGTAAGCGTAGTTTACCATCTAAAGCTTTATGGTTTGTTTTTTTTTTTAAACTTAAAAGGCGTCAGTGTGTTGCCATTCATTAGCATCCTTAATAATCATGGGCGATGAGTTGTAACTCAAAATTATATACACATATTAGTTTATCTTAATTCTTGCCCTAAATAAAAGGGAAGGTATACACTTAAGGGATGTAATTATTTTGCATTTTTGGCCATGGGTGGGAATGGGGTGGGTGTCTACTTAAGCAGTTTTTAAAAAAAATCACAAATATTTTTCTACTATTATATATGATCTTACTTTATACTAGTTTCTCTAGTAAGGCATGCCAGAAGCCCAAGGTACCACATCACAAGTTCTTATGTATTGTACCTTCTGTTGGTGGTTAAATCGCATCAGATGCTTGGCACTGCCGCCGTAATTATGACATGCTTGTAAAGGATCAAATATCACTGAATACTTTCAATTGTTTCACTTGAGTCTAATCTGAGAAGTTTGCAAATCATACTATTAATGTGTAATCAAAGCTCTTGTAGGTGTATCCATGAATAATCCTGGAACAATGTTGCTTGTATTCCTGTCATAGAACAGGTTTTGTAATCTTTAAAAGAAATGGAAATTTATATAATAAAATTTCAAATAAATGCATGTATGTCCCTTTTATCAGTCTGTTTTGATTATATAATTAAACCCTTATAATAAATGATTCTATCCAAAGTTTATTTGTGAAAAAAGATTGTATCGCTAGAACATTAAAACAGGAATACTTCTGAGTTAGATACGAAATAGGCTGGAGGTATGAGTGCTTGCCCAGCACCCACCAAAAACAAACAAAAAAGATTACAAAATTGAGTGAGGCGCTGGCGGGTCACGCCTGTAATCCTAGCTACTCAGAAGACTGAGATGTGAGGATCACAAAGCTAGCCCAAGTAGGAAAGTCCGTGACTCAACTCCAATGAATCACCAGAAACCCAGAAGGGGAACTCTGGCTCAACGTGGAACAGCACTAGTCTTGAGCAAAAGAGCTCAGGGAGGGCCGGGAGTTTGGCCTAGTGGTTAAAGTGCTCGTCTAGCATGCATGAAGACCCGGGTTCGATTCCTCGGTACCACATACATAGAAAAAAAAGCCGGAAGTGGTGCTGAGGCTCAAGTGGTAGAGCTCTAGCCTTGAGAAAGTCCAAGGACAGTGCTCAGGCCCTGAGCTCAAGCCCAGGACTGGCAAAAAAAAAACTCAGGGATACCACCCAGGTTCTGAGTTCAAGCCTCACAACAAACTAAAAAACCAAAAATGAAAGAAAAAGAAAAAAATACAAAAAAAATTGCCATGCATCATCTTAAAGGACTTATCAAATCAGACTCATGTGAGTCCTACATTTTATCCAATATCAGGCTTAATGATTCAATGGATCAGAATGGTCAAAAGGCACAAATGAAACATTAACTTCTTGAAGTCTAAAACTACCAGACTTTGCCCTAAAATGCCCCTTCTCCCTCATATAATGTATTTTTTGCCAGTGCTGGGCCTTGAACTCAGGGCCTGAGCACTGTTCTTGGGCTTTCTCAAGGCTAGTGCTCTACCACTTGAGCCACAGCACCATTTCCAGCGTTTTCTATATATGTGGTACCAAGGAATCTAACCTGGGTCTTTGTGCATGCTAAGCAACCACTCTTACCACTAGGCCAAACTCCAGGCCTATATAATGTATTTTTGATTCAGGATCAAAGTGCTAGTTTGAGGGTTAATATGTGAATATCTGGTTTTGGAAAAAAAAAAAACAGGGGGGCTAGGAATGTGGCTTTAGCAGTAGAACACTTGCCTAGCATGCCCAAAATCCTCAGTACCACATGATCAGGAAAAGCCAGAAGTGCCACTGTGGGTCAAGTGGTAGAGAGCTAGCCTTGAGCAAAAATCATAGAAACAGTGCCCCAGCCCCGAGTTCAAGCCCCAGGACTGGCATACACACACACACACACACACACACACACACACACACACACACACACACACACACAGGAGTCATTCACTTTTTTTGCCAGTTCTGGCTTGAACTGGGGCCTGGGCACTGTCCTTGGGCTTTCTCAAGGCTAGAACTCTACCATTTGAACCACAGTGCCACTTCCAGCTTTTTTGTTCTATGTATGTGATACCGAGGAATCGAACCCATGCATACTTCATGCATACTAGGCAAGCATTCTATCACTAGGCCAAACTCCTGGTGAATAATTCACTTTTACAACCCTCTATAGGGATGGAGGTGTGGCTCAAATGGTAGAATGCCAAACCCCAATATTGCCAAAAAAGTGGAGGAGGAAAAAGGAAATGCCCTTTTCATAATTCATTATTTACACTATATTCTCCATCCAATTACTCAAATCCAGTAAACCATCTTAAGTGTATCTACTAAAACCATTTTACAAAACATTTGCATTGTTTTGTTTTTGTTTTTATTTTTCTTGCATTTTTGGTTTTTGTTGTTGTTGTTGGGCTTTTTTATTTTCTTGCTGTTTTTGCCAGTTCTGGAGTTTGAACTAAGGGCCTGCACACTGTCCCTGAGCCTCTTTGCGCTAGCACTCTACTATTTGAGCCACAGTACCACTTCCAGCTTTTTCTGTTTATGTGGTACTGAGCAATCGAACCCAGGGAGGGCTTCATGCATGCTAAGCATGCCATTAAGCCACATTCCCAGCCCAAACTTCGCATTTTCTTTGTGCTAGTAAACCTCTGCATATTTGAAAGAAAATTCGAGTTATTGAGAGCTGGCTGAGAAAGAATATAGTAGATAGGCTGAAAGTTTGCCCTGTTTCCCTAGTTGACATTTTTGAGTACTTTTATATTATGGATGCCACACATTGAGTGGCTTACCAAATAGAAACTTATTTTCTCACAGATTCACCATTAAAAGTGCCTGCAGGGCCGGGAGTTTAGCCTAGTGGTAGAGTGCTTGCCTAGCATGCACAAAGACCCGGGTTCAATTCCTCAGCACCACATACAAAGAAAAAAGCCAGAAATGGTGCTGTGACTCAAGCGATAGAGCGCTAGCCTTGAGAAAGCCCAAAGACAGTGCTTCATGCCCTGAGTTCAAGCCACAGGACTGGCAAAAAAAAAAAAAGAAAGAAGAGAAAGGAAGGAAAAGAAAGAAAGAAAGAAGGAAAGAGAAAGAGAAAGAGAAAAGAGAAGAAAAAAAATTGTCTGCGAAGTTAGGTTCTTCTGCCTCCCTCCCCCCCTCCCCCCCTTTCTCCCTGTCTCTCTGTCTCTCTCTCTCTCTGTCTCTCTCTGTCTGTCTGTCTCTCTCTCTCTCTCTCTCTCTCTCTCTCTCTCTCTCTCTCTCTCTCTCTCTCTCTCTCTCTCTCTCCCCTGCATATGACTTCCTGACCCTCTTGCTGCTGCTTGGCGTATCTGATGTCACTGGGGCTCCTTGTTATGTTGTATTCAATCCATGTCCAAATGGCCTCATTTTAACTCCGTTACATGCGTGCATGCAAATGCTCTACTTCTGAGCGCAGAGCTATGCCTCCAAGCCCTGTTTTTCTCTGGTTGTTTTAAGTTAGGGTCTTTTACCCCTGGCATATGCTGAAACTGATTCTCAGAGTTCAAGTTTCCCATCATTAGTGCAATCACAGACATGCATAACCACCTCCAGCTCCCATCCCAAGAGGGAGTCTCCACTTTGTTGGCCCAATTGGCCTGATACCTCTATGCTCCCAGTCTCTACCTCCCACATAACTAGGATTACAGGAGTGAGCCACTGCCACTCAGTTCTTTTTTAAATTCTATGTGTCAGAGAGAGAGAGAGAGAGAGAGAGAGAGAGAGAGAGAGAGAACAGCCTTTTGCTTACTAGGCAGGTGCTCTACTATGTGAGCCACATACCTAGCCTTTTCTGCTTCAGTTAATTTTAAGGGGATTTTTTGTGGCATTAGGATTTGAACTCAGGACCTTGCATTTGCTAGGCATGCACCTTAGTTATTTTTCAGAGTCTATGTTGTTGCCTTGAACCAGCCTTAACGATCCTCCTTGTCTTGTCCATTCATAGCTGAGATCACAAACACGTGCTATCCTGCACAACTTGTTTAGGATGGAATTTCCTAAGCCAAGTGCTGGTGGCTCACACCTGTAATCTTGACTACTCGAAAGGCTGAGATCTGAGGATCGCAATTCAAAGCCAGCCCCGGCAGGAAAGTCTGTAACAGTCTTATCTCCAGTTAACCACAGAAAAAGCCAGAAGTGGCATTGTGGCTTTAAGTGGTCATGTGCTAGCCTTGAACAAAAAGATCTCAGGGACAGTTCCCAGGTCCTGAGTTCAAGCCCACAACCAACAAAAACAAAAAGCTGATTTAGGAGACACCCATTGGATTCAGTATGCTACAGTAAGAATCAAGGCCTATTTGGCTTTATGTTGGGCAATGGCAGAACTATATTTGCTTACTATCCCTTTTGTAACATTGCAACCAGTGTACATTGAAAAATTAGTAAGGCATGTCTGTCTGTAATCTCAGCACTCAAGAGGCCAAAACAGGAGATTTTAAGGTGTGATCTACACAGCAAGACTGTCAAAGAAAGGATGAAACCAGGTACTAATGGCTAGAACCATAACTACCCAGGAGCATGAAGCTTTGAGGGCAGCCCAGACAAACAACTAAATAAAAGCCACAAGTGGAGGCATAGCTCAAGTGGTAGGAGGACAGCTATGTGCTAAAAAAAAAAGCCATCATGAAAGGCCTTGAGTTCAAGCTCCAATAATGGCACAAAGAAAGAAACAAAAAAGTCTAGTGATGGGCCAGGAGTTTGGCCTAATGGTAGAGTGCTTGCCTAGCATGCACAAAGATCCGGGTTCAATTCCTCTGTACCACATACACAGAAAAAAGCTGGAAGTGGTGCGGAGGCTCAAGTGGTAGAGCTCTAGCCTTGAGAAAGCCCAAGAACAGTGCTCAGGCACTGAGCTCAAGCCCAGGACTGGCAAAAAAAGAATAATAACAAGAAGCCTCCAGCCAAAGCTTAAAAACTCACTCTTGCTTAGTCTAGGATACACTGGAGCTGTCTGGAAACACCAGGAGTTTGGCCTGTGGGGGTTATTACAAAAGTAATAGTGAGACAGAGAACTAGAGAAATAAGTCACTGCTAGAGAAAGGGAAAGAGAAAAGGGGGGTGTCTATTCAAAGACCTATTTTGTTCAAAGTCCTGGTCTGTTGCCAGCCAAATGGATTATATAGCATTGGAAGAGAGAAGGTAAGCCTGCAGGGGTTGCAGATCAAAGCACTGGTCAGGGAGGCCTTGCGATGGGGACCCCTGGCTATTCAACTTAATAACATTCACTACCGGAATTGATACCATAGTAAATGTGTATTTTCTAATCTCAGCTAAAAACCACGGCACCATTCATCATCCCTTTTTCTTTTCCTTATTCAGGTCCATTCTTCCATCTTTTTTCAAACACTTGTCTTGAGATATAATTCACATGCCATAAATTTCACCCACTGAAGGTGGACATCTCTTAGTATATGGTCAGAGTTGCTCAACCATTATAATCTAATTTCAGAACAGTATCATCATCTCCTAAAACAGTATTGTCTTTGCTTAGTTTTGTTTTTGTGCAAATATCAGAGCTTGAAAGTGGGGCCTGGACACTGTCCCTTAGACTTTCTTTTTTTTTTTTTTGCCAGTCCTGGGCTTGAGCTCAGGGCCTGAGCACTGTCCTTGGACTCTCTCAAGGCTAGAGCTCTACCACTTGAGCCTCAGCACCACTTCCAGCTTTTTTTGTATGTATGTGGTACCGAGGAATCGAACCCGGGTCTTCATGCATGCTAGGCAAGCACTTTAACCACTAGGCCAAACTCCCAGCCCAATGTCCCTTAGACTTTCCAAGCCAACACCTTACCACTTGAGCCATAGCACCACTTCTGGTTTTCTGGTAGTTAATTGGAGATAAGGGTCTCCTGGACTTTCGCGCCGGGACTGGCTTTGAACCACGATCTTCAGATCTCATCCCTTTGGGCAGCTAGTATTACATACATGAGCCACCAGCACCTGACTCTAGCGATTTTTGGTTTTGCCTTTACTGTCTATAGTCTATTAACACATAAACCTAAAAGACCTGTTTAAATCCTACTAAAGATTACAAGTGCTCTGGTTTCTTTCCCTCTCTGATCTTTTTTTTTTAACCAGTCCTGGGCTTGAACTCTTAAATAGCTCAAGGCTACTGCCCTACCCCTGGGCCTGGGCATTGTCCCTGAGCTCTTCGACCCAAAGCTACCACCCTATCCCTTGAGTCACAGCCCCACTTCCCTTTTTCTAGTGATTGGAGATAAGAGTCTCTCAGATGTTAGTGCCTGGGCTGGCTTTGAACCAGGATCCTCAGATCTCCGCCTCCTGAGTAGCTAGGATTACAGGCGTGAGCCACCTTGCCAGCTCCTTTGAAGTTTTGTATCAGGTAATTAACAGAGCTTTTTGATGATTAAACATTTGGAGTCTCACACATGGAGTCTGACTAGTTATGGATTAGGTACGATTAGTTAACACCAAACGTATTTTATCCATTTAATTTCTGCAAGAATCCAAAGTAGTAAGTGCCTATAGATGAGAAATGACATTACTTATCCATCCTCAGAATAAAATGTTGCTACAGAGCCAAAGATTGGATCTAGCAGTGTAATTCCAAAGCCCAACTTTATAATCATTTGTCCTTGACACAAAATTTAAATAAAATCTTCATTCTTAATTAAATTGCAGCCAGGCATTAAATTGTTGCATGCCTGGAATTCTAGCACTAGTGAGGCTGAAAGCAGAAGGATCAAAAACTGACCATCAACTGAGATTTGCCTGAGATACATAGTGAGACCCTGTCTGAAAATTATTTGTATAAATAGAAAAAGGAAGTCCAAGAGAACTTTTGAGTCCCCCATCAGCTTTTAGTTTTCCTCTGAGAATTGCATCTGGAGTTGGATTCAGGGCTGGCTATACTTAACTAAATCCAAATACCCCAACCTCCGGCCCACACTTGTGATCACCAGAAAATGTCTGCAGACATTACAACTGCCCCCAGTTAGCTGATTCTATCTTATGTGTCCTTTCAATACATCCAGCTGTTTAAAGAGATAATATGAAAACCTAATATTTTCAGAAAGGTAATTGACTTTAAAGTAACTTGTTCCCCTCCCACACTTTCAAGTGGTTTGCCCAGCATAATCAGTATTATTAGTTTACTAGGGGCTGCCACAGTAAAGTTCCACAGAGTGGGATAGTTTAGACAATGGAAATTTTATTTTCTCTTGGTTCTGAAGGCTGGAAGTCTGAGGTGTAGGTGTGGGCAGGATTGGTTTCTTCTGAGGTCTCTGTGACTTGTTAGGAGCCCACGTGATGGCCCACGTGGCGTTTTCACCCTAGGTCTGTGTCCTAACAATTTCCTTGTAAGGACACAGGCAGAATGGATTAGGGGCCATCCTAAGTATCTCATTTCAAAATCCCTCTCTCCAAATACAGTCATATACTACTGTATCCCGTAGCATGTACCCCTAGAGCCTCAACATATGAATTTGGAGAAGACACTGGCAGGCATTCTCAGCCTGTAAGGCCAAACTTGTCTGTTTTTGTCTTCCCTTCCTTTCTTTTGATCCTGTGTACTGAACACCTACTACACACCAGGTACTTCATGTTAAGTGCTGGTAGCGAGCAAACTAACGTGTCCTTTGCCTAGAAAAGTTTACAGTGAACTAGAGAAGGCAGACTTTTTTTTTTCCCCAAGTACCACTTTGGTAATGGATGACAGGAAGGCCTTCCCCTGGGAAAGGGCCACGTTAAAAACCCAGCAAGGAGGTTCATGAGTCAGCAGCTTGTGAAATCCGACCCTCGGGTTTGTACTTGAAACCGCAGATGAACAACTTGGCCAGCAGATGGCGCTAGATCAAGCCACCCTCCTCTATGACGTAGGCTCCGCCCATTCTTACCCTAACTCTATTCCCAGCCCCGCCCCGGCGCGCTTTCCCGCGGCCAGAGGTCCTCCCCCAACACCTCTACTCCCTGGGCTCCAACAATAAGGTTCCGTCTGCCCGACTAGTACCTCGGAGCCGGGGTGGGGGCGGGACTCACGGGTGGCGGGAGGCGGGGCAAAGCGACGCAAGTACCAGCGACGCCATTTGCTGCTGCCGAGCGTGGGCGCTGGCGGATTTCGGAAGAACCAGTTCCTGAGAGTCTCCCGCGCACGTTGCTCGGCCTTCAGCGCCTCCTTCGCCCAGCGCGGCCCTCGGTGTCGCCCCGCTTGTCGGTCGGAGGAGTCACTACCCCTCTCGAGCCTCCCTCAGAGAAGTCCACAGAGACCACCACCTCGCAGCCACCACCATGCCAAAGAATAAAGGTAATACCGCCCGGACCCGGGACCAAGGTTTTACCCACTCGGGTTCCCCTGCTCGTGTCCGCGCACGACTTGGGGGTCAAGCCAGGCCGCAGTGACCTTCCTGCCTTCCCCTCCTCCTCTGCCTGCCACTCGGATCTGGGGAGAGGCGCAGGGAAGTTACTTCTGGTTCCCAGTTAAGTGGCAGTGGGGTGGAGTCGACGCCATTTTTGTAGGGCCTCCTGTGGGAGAATGTGGGCTTTGGCCCCGGATTCGCGCCACGCTGACCGCCACTCCAAAGGAAGCGGTGGGGACGCCTTCCACGGGGCGTTCGGGACTTCTTAGGTCGGGCCGGGGTGGGGGGGGCTTGGGCTTTTCTGGGCGTGGGAAGTTAGGCCCTGGGGAAACCTCTGAACTTTAAAAGGGTGATGCCGGCTTCTGAGCCCATCTGGTACTCCTGGCTGGGCTTCTTTATGAACACTTGTTTAGTGTTAATGGAGGCAACTCCCTGTGGCTTCGAGTCGTTTGTTCTAAAAGTTTCTTTTTAGGGATTGATTTTGCCCCATCTCTTTCCAGGGTTCGTGTCACAGAAAGATCTGATCGAGATTTAACCAACTTTTTTTTTCTACTTTTACTCTAGATCACGTATATATACATTGCGACGGAAGTAAAGACCTTTAAGGTGCCTCGAGGCAGGGCTTAACAGACGTTTACAAATGATCGAACTTGAGGATGAGTTTATTTAGAACTTTCAAAATGGAAGACCCAAGTGAAGTCAAAAGTAGAACACTCCTTAGGCAATTCTACTTTTTAAAAAATAGACTTAGGAGTTCTGTAATTTAAAAAAAAATCATTCTTTGACCGTATCAAATTGTACAATAGAAATGGAGAACTATTTCCTACAGGAATGAAGCACATTATACAACTTAGTAGAAGTCTCCTTGGGTTATTTCATCTTAGGACCTTCTCCCCTGCCCCATGCCTACCTACTGGAATTTTCGTTTTGGCTCTATTCTTTGTAGCTGTCACTACCCACGGGGTACTTGGTCCCATGTCTGTGCACAATTTAGAGCAGTCCTCTCAGACCAAGCCACATTTCTGTTCTCAGAAATGAAGCTTGTAAGTTGTATATTGTAGCAAGGGCTTTTACTACTAATTCTAGGGGAAATGACATAATAAAAATAGTGGGTTTTTTTTTCTTAATTCTGACACGGTAACTGGGTTCCTTCAATGAATATCTTATTCTCCCCTTCATTTCTAGGGATGACATTTCCATTTTTCTCACTGGTCTCTAACTCATATTGGTTTGCCAGCATTTATTTGGATCCTAGAAGATGCTCAGTAAATTTTTGTTAGACTAAGTCACCTCCCTTCTTTTGGCTCCACCCTTAGGTGAATAACTAGGTTCCTTTTTGGAAAGATCCCATCTGAGAAATTTCCCTGAAACAGTTCGCTCCACTTGAAGAAAGAGATTTGAAAGTTTGTTTTTTGATGGGTGGCAGTGGCTTATGCCTGCAATCCTAGCCACTCAGGAGGCTCAGATCTGTGGATAGTGGTTGAAGCCAGTTCCTGCAAGAAAGGCTCTTATTTCCAATTAATCACAGAAAAAGCCAAAAGTGGCGGGAAGTTTGGCCTAGTGGTAGAGTACTTGCCTAGCATTCATGAAGACCTAGGTTCCATTCCTCGGTACCACATACATAGAAAAAACTGCCAGAAGTGATGCTGTGGCTCAAGTAAGTGGTAGAGCTCTAACCTTGAGAAAACCCAAGGACAATGCTCAGGCCCTGAGCTCAAGCCCAGGACTGCCCCCCCCCCCAAAAAAAGAAAAAGCCAGAAATGGATCTGTGGTTCAAGTGGTAGAGCATTAGCCTTGAGCAAAAGAAGTTTAGGGATAGTACGCAAGCCCTGAGATTTTCAAGTTTTTATTTCCTTTAGGGAATAAATGTTCTATTAGAAAGCCAGATAGCAGGGCAGGGAGTTTGGCCTAGTGGTATAGTGTGTGCTTAGCATGCAGGAAGACCCAGGTTCAGTTCTTCTGTACCATGTACATAGAAAAGCTGTAAGAAAGAAAGATAGCCAGATACAATATTACTATATATATACTATTTTGTGCTATCTTAGGCCTGATATATTTATTTCAAAAGAGAAAGAGCATTTAATTTCACAGTAATAAAATAGGAAAGGGAATGGTTATGGTATGGTTAATTCTGCCCAAATTGACAAGAAATAAATCTTTGTTTTACAAATAATGTTTGAGGCATACAGAAATATAATAGACCCTAAGAATCCACTACCCTTGAATTTAAGAAGTAACACATATTGGTTTTATTGTTGTGTTTTTCTTTTTCACAGATTGATTTTAAACCCTCCATTTCTCCTTCCCTTGTCCTCTTTTACTGTTTCTAGAAGAAACTACCATAATCATTCCTATACATGTAAATCTAATTGGAGTCCTCTGTTTTTAAGCCATTCAAAGGAAGAGAACTTTTCAAGAACCTTCAGTATATAAGCAAATGAATATTTATCTGTTTTCCTTCCTTAGAAAGTTCTGAAGCCTGATGATTATACCCTTGAGATGATTGACACCAGGAATAAATATTGCTGTCAACCATATGTTGGATGACTTTTGCTTTGGGCTGATATTTTTTTGCTAGTCCTGGTGCTTGAACTCAGGGCCTGTGCACTGTCGTTGGGTTTTCTCAAGGCTAGAGCTCTACCACTTGAACCACAGCACCACTTCTGGCTTTTTTTTCTATGTATGTGATACACAGGAATTGAACCCGTCTTTGTGCATGCTAGGCAAGCACTCTACCACTAGGCCAAACTCCTGGCCCACCTATGATTTTACAATAACCAGTCCTTTAGAAATAAATTCTTGTCGACTGGTACATTAGAAAATTTGCTAAATATGAGTGTATAGCATAGTTATGATTCTTATCCTTAGTGGAGCTTGTGCTATAGAGCAACAATTTGGCTGAGTGAATGGCTAGAAGGCACTTTTCTCTGGAGCTTATGTGCTGAGAATTCCTCAAATACTTGACTTGAAGGAGTGACACTGTCTAAGAAATATTGTACTCTTTCCCTGACTTGTGAAATTGTAACCTTTTTGTACGTTTTAATTTTTCAAAATTTAAAAAGGTGGGGGGAGATGGTGGAGGCCTACCTGATGATAGCAGAGCGATGCAAAGCTACCTCAGGTGAAAGTACACTAGTTGGAGAAGTGTGCATGCTCGTGCACACGTGGATCTTGGAGCTTGAACTCAGAGCCTGGGCACTGCAATTGAGTTTTTGTGCTCAAGGCTAGTGCTCTACTACTTGGTTCATGGCTTCCCTTCCAGCTTTTTGGTGATCATTAGAAGATAAAAATAGCTAAGATAACAGGTAGTCGCCTGTCTTTATGGGAATTGCCATGTGTATGCACACTTGGAGTTGAGAACTCCAGCTGCCTCTAAGGTTTTACCATGAGTCCTTTGATATCAGTACCACTTAGAATGTCCCACCTTTTGGAAATGGTTATCAGTGGAGTTAGCTATTGCAGTAAGAAGAAAAGGAGCTGGGCATGGTGGTTCACACCTATAATCCTAGCTACTCAGGAGGCTGAAATGGGAGGATCAGGGTTCAGAGACAGCCCAGGTGCTACAAAGTTGTGAGACTCTTTATCTCCAATTAATCTCCAGAAAATAGGAAGTGGGGCTGTGGCTCAAGGGTAGGACAGTACCCTTGAGATCTCAAGGATAGCACCCAGGCCCAGAGTTGAAGCCCCTTGACCCCCAGAAAAAGAAGAAGAAAAGGTTGGAGCCTTGGAGTTTGGCCTAGTGGTACTTGCCTAGCATGCACGAAGACCTGGGTTCAATTGGTACCACATACATAGAGAAGCCAGAAGTGGTGTTGACTCAAGTGGGAGAGCACTAGCCTTGAGAAAGCCCCAGGACAGTGCTCAGGCCCTGAGCTCAAGCTCCAAAACTACCCCCCCCAAAAACAAAATAAAAGGCTTTGGTGATATACTCTAATGTGAGGACTTAGACAAAATACCACTAAATATGAAGAATCTGGGCTGGGTGCTAGTGACTCCTGTCTATAATCCTAACTACTCAGGAGACTGAGATATGAGGGTTGCAGTTTAAAGTCAGCCTGGACAGGAAGGTGGTTGAGACTCTTTTGTGCCCTAGGCTAGGGCTCCTTTATTCCACCTATAGTCAAGACTAATCTTAAACTTTTTTTTTCTGTTGAGAGGATCATCCCACACCTGTCTTTTCTTAATGCACTGTCCCAGAACTGTTTTTGTTTTTGGTAGGGGATCATGAGCTTGAACTCTGGGCCTGGGCGTTGTCCCTGAGCTCTCCAGCTCAAGGCTAACACCCTACCATTGTGCCATAGCCCCACTTCCTGATTTCTGTGGTTAATTGGAGATAAGAGTGTTGCATTCTTTAGTACTCTGGCTGGATTTGAACTGGGATCCTCAGATCTCTGCCTCCTGAGTAGCTAGGATTACTGGCATGAAGGACAGCCCACCCTCACCCCTGAGCTGCTTTTGTTCAAGGATACCACTTCCTGCTTTTTTCTGTGGTACCTAGGTATCCAATCCAGGGCTTCATGCTCCTTAAGCAAGCACTCTACCACTAAGACACATTCCAGCCCACAGGGTGTGGTTACTTTTTAACATTTTTTGTGTGTGGGGGGGGGGTCCTGTGTCTTGTACTCAGCCTGGGTGATGTCCCTAAGCTCTAGCTCTTCAGCTCAAGGCTACCATCCTACCCTTGAGTCTCAGATCCTTTTGTGCCTGGGCTGGCTTTGTACCTTAATCCTTAGATCTCATTCTTCTCAGTAACTAGGATTACAGGCAGGTGTGAGCCACTTTTGCTTTTTTTCTTTTTCTTTGTTTTTTTTTTTAATTTTTTGTTGCTCAAACGGGGGCTTCCTTTCCTGAGGGGACTTTCCCCATCTTGGCTGGCTGGCTGGCTGGCTTGTTCTCATTTGAGCAAGACCTTCCAGACCTAGCTCTTTTTTGCCAGTCCTGGGACTTGAACTCAGGGCCTGAGCACTATCCTTGGGCTTTTTCCTCAAGGCTAGAGCTCTGCCACTTGAGCCACAGCACCACTTCTGGCTTTTGTATGTTTGTAGTACTGCGGAACTAAACCTGGGTCTTTGTGCGTGCTAGGCCAGCACTCTACCATAAGTCCAAGCCCCAAGGTCCAGCTCTTTGCAGGTTATTTTGGATATGGAGTTCCAGACTTTTCTACTTAGACCAGCTTTGAACCAAAATCCTCCAGATGTCAGCTTCATAGGTAGCTAGAATTACAAATGTGAGCCACTGGCACCCAGCTAGCCACTCCCTTCATTTTGCATACATCTTATTTTTTTATTAGTATCAAAGTTACTATTTCCTAAGTCAGATAATGAGTACATTTCTTTGTGGACAGTGTCACCTCTTCTTTCTCTCCCAGTTTT
The DNA here is from genome assembly GCF_031878675.1 of Megascapheus bottae. NCBI lineage: Eukaryota > Metazoa > Chordata > Mammalia > Rodentia > Geomyidae > Megascapheus > Megascapheus bottae. The sequence continues at coordinate 7,824,689 of NC_143547.1, read as the reverse complement.
TCATTCCTCTTCCTGCCCACAAGTTGTATAGTTCATTTTCAACAGTTTCTTTTCATGTATTTTAAAACACAAAGAATCTCGAAGATAGACAAGTATATTGATTTAACATCTCTTGAGCTTCATTTAACATGGTAAACTGGGAATAAATGACTTCATGCCTTATCGAGTGATTGGGACAGGTAAATGTGTTGTATTATCATTGCATAGTAGTTGTACTCACTGTAGAAACGTGGATATCAGTTCAGCACCATCTGTGTAAAAGAATACAAGTTGAATATTTTAATGGTATAATTTCACTTATTTAGAACACAAAAACAGTTGGCTAGCTTGTGTTGGACCCTGGGTTTTATCCCAAGAAAAAATGATTGTGATTGTGTTTGGGTGCTTGCTATCCCTGAAGTTTTGCACTCAAGGTTTGTGTTCTACTGCTTGAGCCACAGCTCCACTTCTGGTTTTTTGGTAATTAGAGATAAGAATCTCACAGACTTTCCTGCCCACACTGGCTTCAAACCTCGATCCTCAGATCTTAGCTAGGATTACAGGTGTGAGCTGTTGGCGCCCAGCACAAATTAAATTTTGAATGGAGATTTGTATTTTGTGTGAGAGAAATGTCAAAGGAAAGTCCAATAAGAGTAAGGAGGTGGTGTCATGTTAATAGGACTAAGGAGCATTGCTTTGCAAATAACTCAAATCTTCTTTGTTTCTTCTATAAAAACAATAGGTAAAGGAGGCAAAAATAGACGTAGAGGTAAGAATGAAAATGAATCTGAGAAAAGAGAGCTGGTGTTCAAGGAAGATGGACAAGGTAAGCAGTTTTATAAGTTAGGAAGTTTTTAGAATTATTCCTAGTACTTAATAGAATTCAAAAAAATAGGTATATCACATTTCAGTGTTCTGGAAAGAAGAAACTGTTAATATATATAGTGAGAGAGAGGGCGGGGGAGATCTGATCCTCCAGAGTGCTGGAATTAAAGTATTTCAAATGTAATTGAAGCCATGCTGTTTTCCCTTTGCTACTTCATTTGGTGTTTCCTAAGACAAACTTTCTAGAGCTATATATCTCCAGTATAACTACGTAGCTCTTTTGCTAGCTAATTGGAGATAATCTTTCAGAGTTTTCTGCCCAGGCTGATTTCACACTAATTCAGCCTCCTGAGTAGCTGAGATTATAAATAGGAGCCACTGAGGTCCAGTGAAAGAAAGCATATTGTCTATGTGAGTGTAATATCTCACACTCAGGTAATAGTCAACCTAACAGAACTTTTGATGTACAGTTTTTTTAAAAATATTTAATCATTATTATATACAGAGGGGTTACAGTTTCATAAGCATACTGTACAGTTTCCCCCCCCTCTTACCCTTTTGCCATGCTAGGGATAGAATGCACTGAGTTGAACCTTTGTGCTATACCTAAAAACCACTAAAATATGAAACATTTACTTAGCCTTGGTTATTGGTACTGCCTCTAGTAGTTTATTTGGGTATCAACCCCTGAAATTCTATGCCCCTGAGTTGCCACCTTCACTTTCAGGTCTCATAATCGCTTTCTCAGAATAGGCTAAAAATTTGCCATTTTATTTTGGAACATCTTTCTGGCTTTCTGAGAACTGCACAACATTATTAAAAATTCCATGAGCTTCAGCTCTCAAGATTCTTAGGCAAAAGTTGGGTAAGGATTTGAACATAAGAGATTGATGAGGTGAGGCATATATTTTGAGACAGTCCACCTTTGATCTCCAGGAACAGCATGCAGTCATGAAGACAGTAAATAGTCAGTCTGCTTACTCAAAATGAGTGGATAATTAAAGCATGTTTAACAGCAGCCATGGATTGGTAAATAAGTAGCATTACAGTGTCTCTAGCTCTCCCATTAATGGCTTGATGTTTAAATTCCTTGTATTTATTTATACTTTTATTGTACATATTTATTCCCAGCCAATACAACCTTTAAACTCTTATTTTGTGTAGACATTTAATATTGCTCTTATCAAAAATTATCTGGTATGGTGGCTCACACCTGTAATCCTAGCTACTCAGGAAGCTGAGATCTGAGGATCACAGTTCAAAGGAAGCCCTGGCACTAAAGACCATGAACCTCTTATCTCCAAGTAACCACTAGGAAACCGGAAGTGGTGCTGTGGCTCAAGGGGTAGGGTGGTATAGGCTTGAGTGAAGAGCTCAGGGACAGCGCCCAGACCCAGAGTTCAAGCCCCATGACTGACCCCAAAAAATTGAGCAATATTTCATGCCCTCTTCTCTGTCCCCACAGAATATGCTCAGGTGATCAAAATGTTGGGAAACGGACGATTAGAAGCAATGTGTTTTGATGGTGTAAAGAGGTTATGTCATATTAGAGGGAAATTGAGAAAAAAGGTAAGTATGGAGATTTGTGCATGAATAAGAAAATGTGCGTGTGTGTGTGTGTGTGTGTGCGTGCGTGTGTGTGTGTGTTGCTGGGATTCATCTTTGCCTTTCACAATGTAAGCCAGCTATATTCTATCACTGAGGTATAATCCCAGCCTTCACCTCAACACTTTTTATGGGGACCAGCAACTTAACTACAAAGTCAGCAAAATACCTATGTTGTATTCCAACCCAAAGTATTTAATCTGAATCATAAGGAAATACTCCACAAATCCAAGCTGAGGGATGCTCTCAAAACATCTTGATTCTTAATAAAATTTAATGTTATGAAAGAGGAAAAAGCTAGAGAACTAACTCTGTTTTAAGAAGACTTAAAGTATCTTATGGATTTTCCTGCCCCGGTTGCTTTGGAACTGTGAGAACTGTGATCATCACATCTCAGACTCCTGAGTAGCTAGGGTTGCAGCCACTGGCTGCCTGGCTGGTAAAGCATTTTTGAATGCCTTTGTATTCAATCCCTAGGAACAAAGTGCCCCTGGTCTGATTTTATTTTTTTTTATTTTTGTAATTTGATTGTTAATCCTGTTCCCAAACTAGAGAGGTCTTAGAAACAGTGTGCATGTGGATGAGAACAGGGAGAGACAGGAGATAAAATCGTGTAATTTTATGTCCTCATAATAACCATTTGAACTTGTTCACAATCTCAAATCCTTCTTTTTCTAAATAAATCACTGTTTCTCTGGAGGTTCTTGATTTTTCATTTTAAATATAACATGCAGTAACTTCTTTTGTAGGTTTGGATAAATACCTCAGACATCATATTGGTTGGTCTTCGTGACTATCAGGTAAATATTACATTTGAATTTCTCCTCCCAACTGGTGCTGTGGCTCAAGGGTAGGGCGGAATCCTTGAGCTGAAGAGCTCTGGGACAACACCCAGACCCAGAGTTCAAGTACCACAATGGGCAAAAAAAAAAAGTTGTGAATGCTTTAGGGCCAAGAGTGTGGCCTAGTGGTAGAGTGCTTGCCTAGCATGCGCAAGGTCCTAGGTTCAATTCGCTGGTACCACATACACAGAAAAAGCTGGAAGTGGCTCAAGTGGAAGAGCCAAGGGCAGGGGCTGGGAGTTTGGCCTAGTGGTTAAAGTGCCTAGCACGCACAAAGACCCGGGTTCAATTCCTTGGTACCACATACAAAAAAGCCGGAAGTGGTGCTGAGGCTCAAGTGGTAGAGCTCTAGCCTTGAGAAAGTCCAAGGACAGTGCTCAGGCCCTGAGCTCAAACCCAGGACTGGTAAAACCCAAAAAAACCAAAAAACCAAAAAAAAAAACAAAACAAAGAAAGTCCAAGGGCAGTGCCCAGGCCCTGAGTTCAAGCTCCAGGACTGGCAAAAATTTAAAAAAAAGTATCGCTCAAATGAATTTCTCCTTCCATCCATACTGTCTTTTATTGGCATCAATTAGTTGTATAGTCTATCTACGATTGAACTCTTTATAGTTGTTTATAAGAAAACCAATTTTACACATTCAAAATGATATCAAAATTATGAATTACAACACAGACAACAACTGAAATGGCATAAAACAAAACTTAGATGAACCAACAAGCAATTTCCCTTTCAATTTATTTAAACTATTTTTTTTGCATTTTTTATTGTAATTAGTAAAAGGGTTACATGATATTTGCCAGATAGAAGGTGCATTAATTCACATACATTGATACCCTTTCACGTGTCTTGGTACCCATTTCCCTCACCCCCCACGCCCCCCAATTTATTTAAACTCTTAAAGATGTAAGGAAAACTTTTAGGAGAATTGCAGGGCCTTTGGTTAAAGATTGAATTCCACAGTGTTGTATCCCATGTAGGGAAAAATGAGACTGATTTTCCCCCTCATACTCTTACACTGTAATTTCACTCTTGGAACTTTGTCCAGCTTCATGCTTAACAAATCTAGGTGCTATTATTTTGCATGTTCATATATGTTAATACAGTGTACTTTTTTTTTTTGGCCAGTCCTGGGGCAGAGCTCTGTCCTTGAGCTTTTTCAAGGCTAGGGCTCTACCACTTGAGCCACAGCATCACTTCAGTTTTTTCTGTGTATGTGGTACTGAGCAATCGAACCCACCTAGGACTGGCTTTGAACCATCTCAGCCTCCTGAGTAGCTAGGATTATAGGCACGAGCCATCAGTGCCTGGTTTCCATAAGACTATCTTTTAAGTAGTTAATTGGAGATCAGAGTGCCCTGGACTTTGCCTAGGCTGGTTTCAAACCTCCATCCTCAGATCTCTCAGCCTCCTAACTAGAATTAGAGACATAAGCCACCAGTGCCCAGCTAAAATTGATTTCTTAAATTCAATTTGAAAGTAATTAGTTCTGAAAGCTATTTGTTTCTTTTTTAGGATAACAAAGCTGATGTAATTTTAAAATACAATGCAGATGAAGCCAGAAGTCTGAAGGCATATGGCGAGCTTCCAGAACATGGTAATGACTGAATTATATTGTCATATGATGTTTAGTTTGTGTGTTGGTGTTTGGTAAAGAAACTTTTTTGAAATTAACCTTTACTTTACTTCTCCAGGATGCCAGCCAAATAGAGGAATTATTTTCTTGTATATCAATGTCCTAGAGGATTTTTTTTGCCAGTCCTGAGGCTTGAACTTCACATTTTACAACTTGAGCCACATCTTCAGCCCAATTTGTTACTAATTGGAGATAGAGTTTTAAAAACTTTTCTGTCCAGGCTGGCTTTGTTCCTTAAATCCCTGAATCTAAGACTCCTGAGTAGCTAGGATAATAGGCATGAGCCTAGCACATACTTTTGGCTCGTTTTATGAAAACATGACTTTGTGTAATTATGAAAATCCTGCTAATTATTTAATTAGCGTTTGTGATCTAGAAGATGCTAGTATATACAGTAATACTAGCATGTTCTACTTCATTTTCATTGCTGAGAATAAGCATGATTTGACCAAATATTTCTGATCAGCAAGTCTATCTAATGGTAATTAAGCCAAACTTTCAAAGGAGTTGTCCGCGTGTGAGCAAATGAAACATACCTATAAGTTGTAACTGCTTCATACTTAATGTAATTAAAGCCTTCCTTGTCAAAAATGCCCTTGTGAACAAAAGACAGTCTTTAATCTTGATGAAACAGTGACTTTATATGGAATTCTTTAAAAGCACTGATAATGTGGTTGGCTTATAATGAGTTTCCTTTTATACTAACCACCTTTTATATCAGACCCACTTGTAGGCAGTTAACTCATTTAAAGTAACATTCCAATTACATCATGAATGTATTTTTAATTGTGTCTTTAGCTAAAATCAATGAAACTGATACCTTTGGGCCTGGGGATGATGATGAAATTCAGTTCGATGACATTGGGGACGATGATGAAGATATTGATGATGTAAGTATACCTGAACTCAGGTTTAATAATTATACTGAAATCCTGCTCAGTTTCTTTAATATTAGAAATATAGAACACTTAAATAGAACATTTCAGAAAAAGCTGGAAGTTGTGCTGTGGCTAAAGTGGTAGAGTGCTAGCCTTGAGCACAAAGAGGCTTAAAGTATTTGATTTGTTGGAGGTATCGCTTGAAAGTTGTTGGGTGACTATTTAGGAAAAGGAGGGCGAGCAGAGAGAGGTGGGAGGGGGGATAAGAGAAGGTAATGGAGGGCAAAAATGAACAAAATATGTTAATATGCATGCATTTTTGCACTCTTCAGGTGTTTATTCTAGCCATATGCTGGGGCTTTTTTCTTTTAGATTATTTACTCATTTTTTGCCAGTCCTGGGCCTTGAACTCAGGGCCTGAGCACTGTCCTTGGGCTTTTCTTTCAAGGCTAGAGTTCTGCCACTTGAGCCACAGCACCACTTCCAGATTTTTTCTATGTATTTGGTACTGGGGAATCAAACCCGGGTCTTTGATCTTTTTGCATGCTAGGCAAGCATTCTACCATGGGACCAAACTCCCAGCCCTTTTAAATTGTTTTTAAGACAGAATCTCACTACGTAGCCCATACTAGAACTCTAGATTTCCTTGCCTTACATTCTTGTTTGCTATGATTTCAGTCATGCATCATTACACCTGGCTTTATTTTGGCAGTATAAATGCCAGGCATTTTAATCATAATTTGTTTAAGAAAACATAGGTGGGCCAGGACCATGGCCTAGTAGTAGAGTACCTAATATGCTTAAAGCCCGAGGTTTGATTCTTCCTTACCACATAAGTAGAAAAAAGCTGAAGTAGTGTTGTGGTTCAAGTGGTAGAGCTCTAGCCTTGAGAAAGCCCAAGAACAGTGCCTGGGCCCTGACTCCAAACCCCAGGACTGGCTAAAAAAAAAAGAAGAAGAAGAGGAATAGGACTGAGCCGGGCACTGGTGGCTCACACCTATAATTCTAGCTAATTAGGAAGCTGAAATCTGGATGATGCTGAACAGAGAAGCCTGAGCTTCCATCTCTAAAATATCCAGTGAAATTCTTTTTTTTTTTTGTCCTGAAGTTTGAACTCAGGGCCTGGGCTCTGTCCTTGGACACTTTTTGCTCAAGACTAAAAGTGGCTGTGCCACTTGAATCACAGTGCCACTACTGGCTTTTTCTGAGTATGTGGTACCAAGCAATCAAATTACCCAGGGATTCATGCATGCTAAGCGAGCACTCTGCCACTAGGCTACACTCCCAGCCTGTACCAAACATTTTTGACAGATGTACTGAGATAGGATTCTACAAGATAAAGGAGCCTAACCATACATACCCAAGGATCTAGGCAAGGTGAAGATTTTCTTAGGAAAAACTTCAGGATTTACGTCAGTGCTCTCCAGTGTCTAGCAGGCTGGAAGGGAGATAGTACAGATCGTGATTAATTTGTGTTCTCTTGAGCGTTTTATGAGATCTTTTTTTTTGTGGGTCATGGGGCTTGATCTCTGGCCTGGGAGTTGTCCCTGAGCTCTTCAGCTCAAGGCTACCGCCTATGCTTGAGCCATGCTCCGCTTCCCATTTTCTAGAGGTTAATTGGGGATAAGAGTCTAAGGTCCTTTTGTGTCTGAGCTGGCTTTGAACCTTGATCCTCAGATCTCAGGCTCCTGAGTAGCTAGGATTACAGGCATGAGCCAGGTGCCGGCTATAAGATCTTTCTATAATCATCTAGAACCCTACTATTTCCCTGAGACACTTTTCCATGTGCTTTGGTAGGTGTTATAGCTTTTATAGGTATTTCTATATCCACATGAGAAAAGGAATTAGGACATACTTGTTCCTAAATTGGACAAGTTTGCTCCCTTGTGCTTGTTCTCACTTCCAAAATATAAAATCGCATATCACTAGCACAAAAGAGAAGAGGCTTTAGCGCTGTGCATAATATACATTATGAAGGATCTGAAGTTAACTGTCAGGCTACAATTGAGAAAAATCTGGTATGTGGATATTTCTTCTTCACACTGGGTTTCTCAGCCTAAGGCAGAAGATATTTTCTTTAGCTGAACGTTGGCATATGTGAATTTATTTTTCCTCTGACCTGAAATTCTTTTTTCTTTTTCAGATCTAGTTCAACTCAGCAGCTTACATTCCAGATTTTCTGATAGTCTGCAGTTTGAATTCTGGCAGTGACCCTTTAAAGAAGATTCAAAACTTAATAGCATGATTGTAATTTGTTAAGGCAGACAGCCTTGTTACTAAGGTTGTTTCTTTCAAAACTGTTAACATTAATTATGTTAAGACCACACTTAATTTAAAAGTTAAAAGAGAAAGCATTACTGCTTTTACTACTTTGGTCACAACTAGTAAGTAAATTGATGTCTTGAATAAACAATTTGCCTCCTACTCATGAATTATGATTAAGTCCTACTCTTGACTGGCCTGTTGATTATACAGTCTTTAAGTGTTTACAGGTTACCTAGATGCTTCTGTGGGGTTTGATATAATTTGAGGGAAGAAAGTCTGTATTTGAAGTCAAACTTGATAGGCTTGTTTTTCATATTTAAGTAGCGTTTGCATTTAATACTAATTTTGATATCCTACACATCCTTTTCATGTTCCTATTTTGTCATCATAAATATTTGGGGAGAAACGGCATTTCCAAAATAGGTTTTGGAGCCTAAATTTTAACTGCAACTTTTAATTTATGTTAGCAGTTGCAGAAATTGAACTCTAGGTGGCACCGAGTTATCTTAATGTTGGAAATACTGATAGAATTGCTGAGGTGAGTTTGTTTTTTTTTAATTAGTATGCATAAGAAAATTTCCCAAAGATGGAAAGATTTTTTTTGATTGTATGTGTTTTGAGTATTTTTTCAGATAAGAAAGATATTTAAATTTTTTTGTTTACTTTGACAAGTTATATACATGTAATCTTTTAATTTTGAGTGGTTTATAAATAAAATGTGGATAAGTGGAGGTTTAGGTTCATAACAACTTGCATAAATATATCTTTTTCAGCCTATATCTAAACTGGGAAAGAGGAGGCATAATAAACTTAATGAAAGATGGTCTCCAATTTTGAAATAGAATGGCTGTAGCTGAGAGATACAGTAAAATGTCACTAAGAGTATATTACACCCTGACCTTGTATGGAGGATGTATTATGAGGATAGTTTTTTGCAGGGAGGTTTTTAATTTATTAATCACTAATAAAATGAAATTAGGGGTGGGCTAGTTAGATATCTTAGCCACAGTACTGAAAAGTGATACTGTGACTTGAAATAAGCAGATCTAGCCAGGCACTGGTAGCCTGCCTGGGAGAGCAAAGCCAAGAGACTTATCTCCAATTAATCACCAAAAAGGGGATGTAGAGCTGTGGATCAAGTGGTAGAGCACTAGCCTTGAGCACAACAGCTCAGGGACAGCTCCCAGGCCCTGAGTTCAAACCCCAGGACAGGCAACAACAACAAAAGCAGAACTTCTCTAATCCCATTCCTATTCTGTGGAGTTTTTGGCACCTTCTAGGTAGGGTGCATCTGAGATCAAGGACTCTTTTTTTTCTTCTGTGGGTACTTGGGTTTGAACTCAAGTCCTTGTCTGCTTGCATGCCTTTTTCATTCAGGGCTGGCATTCTGCCAGTTGAGCCACATCTCCACTTCTGGCTTTTTGCTGGTTAATTGGAGATAAGAGTTTCACAGACTCTTCTGCCAAGGTTGTCCTTGAACCAGGGTCCTCAGATCTCAGCTTAATAAGAAGCTAGGATTACAGACAGCCACCAGTTCCTGGCCTGACTGCTTTTTTTTCTTTCTCTTTTTGCCAGTCCTGGGTCTTTAACTCAGGGCCTGAACACTGTCCTTGGGCTTTCTTAAGGCTAGAGCTCTACCACTTGAGCCACAGCACCACGTCCAGATTTTTCTATATATGTGGTGCGGAGGAATTGAACCCAGATCTTCCTGCATGCCAGGCAAGCACTCTACCAATAGTCCAAACTCCTGGCCCTGACTGGATTTTGGTTGTTGTTTGAATTTTTTTATGGGTCATGGGGCTTGAACTTTGGGACCTGGGTGCTGTCCCCGAGCTCTTCAGCTCAAGGCTGTTGCCCTACTCCTGAGCCACAGCCCCACTTCCCATTTTCTAGTGGTTAATTGGAGATAAGAGTTTCATGGTCTTTTGTGCCTGGGCTGGCTTTGAACTGCGATTCTCAGATCTCAGCCTCCTGACTGGCTAGGAATACAGGCGTGAGCCATCACCGGCTCTGAATGGTTTTTAATACCAAAAGAAACCACCTTTGAAGAATATACTTAGCCACTGTCTTCATAAGTACTCTAAACCTAAGCTATTAAGGCTCCTAGGTCCTGATCCTTCCATCATAAGTTGTCATGAGGGAACTCTAGATATAGTATACAATTCCAGGTATGATTTGTATAATTTAAAAAGTTCCACTCTGCTTAACTCCTCTAACAAAGGAATTTAAATATTTTGATTTTTGCCAGTCCTGGAGCTTGAACTCGGGGCCTGGACACTGTCCCAAGGCTAACACTCTGCTACTTGTTTTTAATAGCTTAGGGTCTTCAAGTCATGTATCCACAGTGGCTAATGTTTTTCATGTCTAGATAGGATTTGGAAACTCTGAAACCATGATTAAAAACATGATGGTAGGCTGTTTATTGGTAGCTCACACCGGCAATCCTGGCTACTCTGGAGGTGCAAATCTGAGGATCATGGTCTGAAGTCAGCCCTGAAAGGAAAATCCATGAGATTCTTAGCTCCGGTTAGCCACCAAAATTTAGAAGTGGAGCTCAAAGTGGTAAAATGCTAGCTAGCCATGAACACAAAAGCTCAGGGACAGCTCCTAGCCATGAATACAAGATCAGCAGCAAGAAAAACCAAACAAAAAACTAATTAGCACATATAAAATGCTTCTTGGAAAAATAAGTAGTCCTCAAGGAAACTTGGGGGATGTTTTGTATTCCCATAATACAACACTGTGTCAGTAGTGGAGGCCATGTAATAAGGCCTCTGAAATCATTTGGTACATAAGGGAACAGACTGGTAATGTTTCTCACAGCTACCTGTGGTGGACTGCCATGCTAATTTTGTATGGCTCTCAAATGATAGTACTAATATCCAAATGGCTCTCGGAAAAAGAAAAATTACCCATTTCTGAAAGTTAAGCCATTTCCCAGAGAAAAAAATAAATGAAATATAAAACTGTTCTTTACTGCTAAATTTGTGTGGTCCTTTCTACTAATTTGATAAGGTTGTGCAAAGCCCTAATTCCAATCCCTAGTACTACCTAAAAAAATGATAGGGTCATATCTTTATTCTACTTCCAGTTAGACTATATACATGTAGTGTTAACTAGCATGGCTAAGTCAAATCAAACATTGTGTATAAAAAGACTTGCCAAGGTTTAGTTGTTAAATTTTTCCTTTGACATCGAGCTATTAAAGAGCCCATTGTAGGAGCATGGAAATTATGTGTGATGGAGGTTTTTATATTTTACTGAAAAGTACCCATTTATTACTTTTCATACCTGTGGAATCGTGACTATAGTAGCTAAAAATGACTTGTAATTGAACTTAATATTGTATGTGTTACATAAACATTGTTATGAATAGGTATAAAGTGCTGTTAGTGTTCACTGCAGGGTAATTGAGCAATCAAATAGGTAAACGCATGTTCTGAATGGACTACCTAGTTAGATTTCCACTTGGTCTTGTGTTATGTACAGATTTAATGGCATCCAGTATTGACAGTGACTCAACAGTGTCAGAATTAAAGTTTTTTTGTGTAATCGTAAAGATGAAAGGAATTTGATAAGAGATGCTTATCTATCCTGCTTAGTAAGTATAAGTTTCATTTATACTGTTAGAGCTCCCATGAACTTTTGCATATAGTACTACTATTGTACTTTCAGTTTACTTTCAGCCATTGTCCTTTTCTTTATCTTTGTTTTTCTTCCTATTTAGACAAGAATAATCTGGTTTTAGTGTAGGTATAGTATGGAAAGACACTATAGATTGATTTGAAAAGTGTATTGAATGGACGGATGGACAGGGACACACACACACACACACACACACACACACACACACACACACACACACACCTACCTTCCAGAAACTTATGAGGCAGTGTGTGAGGAAGGGGCAAATAGGGTGCCCTGGCTGAGGCTGTATGATCTGTACCCTAACTTCCACTCTGCCCTCCAACACCACCTGCACCTTCTCCACCTTGTCTCAACTTAATACCTTTACCATTAAGGCAGGGATGCTGAAAACAACATCGGTTCTGGAGAATTATTGGGAGGATTGGTAAGGTAAACACCGTTAGAGCAGTGTTGGCCTCTTGGCTTTGTTAGCCAGGGCTATCCAAGTGAACGTGCATGTTCTCTACATTCACTATTTACCTTATCTTTTGCTTGCAGTCTTTGACTCCTATGATAGAAGGGACATGTAGAATATATATTTGTACTCATGTGGACACAATATTTATTATACTTGCTACCAACTTAAGACTAACAGATGAAGTCTCAAAAATTGCTTGAAGATATTTTATAGAATACCAACCGCTCTATATTTCATTAGAGAAAGTTTATTACTAATTTTGATGGCTAAGGGAATATTTCATCTGAAGTCTAATGTGCCATTTTAGTATAGATTCATGACAACTTACTGACTGGTTTGGAGGTTTCCTTTCCCATCTTGTGGAATACTGTAAAGAAATCAGATGCAAGCTACTGCAATTAGAAAATAAAATATGAAACAAATCTCAACAATGTACACAATTGATTTTTTTGCAAACTAATATTTTTAATTAAACATGTTCATAGTGATTCTGTTCTGAAATTTTTATTTTATTTTTGAAAACAATGTGACTTGAGGGAAGAAGCATATGTTATCTGTTTTATCCTTTTGCCTGGTTTTGCTTATTTGATCTGAATGGGTTCATTAAATCATTCTCAGCATGGGGTTATCTTTCTTAGCAGGTAGATGTGTCATTAACCTGTGCCAAAGAAGACATTTACTAGTAGTAATTTTCTTTTACCAGTACTGGGGCTTGAACTTGGGGCCTGAGCACTGTTCTTTGGCTTTCCCAAGGCTAGGGCTCTACCACTTGAGCCACAGTACCACTTCCAGCTTTTTTCTATGTATGTGGAACCGAGGACTTGAACCCGGGGCTTTGTGCATACTGAGCAAGCTTTACCACTAGGCCAAACTCCGGGGCCCCTGGCAGTAATTTAATTTTTCAGAATGATCTCAAGTTGTCATGTTATAACCAAATAAATTGTGTGTGTGTGTGTGTATACCAGGACATGGAACATGAACTAAGCCTCATTTTCTCAATGCTTCCCCCTTCCTTCACAAGGCTTTTATTGCTCTTGTCTGGGACTCTACCTTTTGAGTCACACCTCCACTTGCAGCTTTTTGATTGGATTTATCTTTTTTTGTGCGGGTACTAGGGCTTGAACTCGGTCTGTGTGTGGATCATTAGTTACTGATACTCTTATCACTTGAGCCACTGCTTCTGGTTCTTCTGTGGTAAATTGCAGCTAAGTCTCAAGGACCTTCTTGACCACAATTCTTAGATCTCAGCCTCTTGAGTAGCTAGGATTATAGGTATGAGCCACAGGTGCCCAGCTCTTGTCATTTTTTTTGCCAGTCTTGGGGTTTTGAGCAGTTTTGCTTTTGCGCAAAGCTAGTGCTCTGCCACCTGACTCACAGTACCACTTCTGGCTTTTTCTATGTATGTGGTACTGAGGAATTGAACCCAGGGCTCTTTGCATAGTAGGCAAGCACTCTACCACTAGGCCACATTCCCAGCCCTTGTTATTTATTTTTTTAGTGTGTATTAACTGTACCAAGGGATTATACCATGATATCTCAGATGTTCATATACTATATTTATATCCAAATAGCCCTTTAATGCTTTCTCTTTCCACTTGAGCCACAGCACCACTTCTGGCTTTTTCTGTGTATGTTGTGCTGAGGAATTGAACCCAGGGCTTCATGCATGCTAGACAAGCTAGACAAGCACTTTAGCACTAAGCCACATTTCCAGCCCCAATCCTCCATCTTTCTTTTTCCTTTCCCTCCCTCCAGCTGTCTCAGAAAAATTCAGCCATTTTTGTCTCAGGTTTGCAACTTTACCATCTAAGTCATCACAACTTACAAGCTGTAAAAGTTACCAATCCCACCATGAAGTATGCTTGCTAGACAGAGCTCTTACCGCTAAGCCAGGCTCCATACTGACTTTTGCTGGTTATTTTTTCAGATAAAGTCTTGCCTATGTTAGGCTCTCTGTTGTAGCTAGTTTAACAGGCATGGATTGAGAAGAGGGTCTCTCCTAAGTAGCTAGAATTAGGGCATGAACCACCTATGCTAGGCTTTATTTTCATTTTTATTACCTCAAGAGTTAGAATAAAGCCTCCAGGCAGGTCATCCTGCAACCAGAAAAATGTGCAGCCTAGGGTTCTGAAGAGTAGGGCTATCACATGGCAAGCTGTGCCTCAGTTGTTACCGTCTAGAGGCTGAGCTGCCCCTGGAAAGGTTTATTTTATGATAGGGTCTTTTTCTGGTTTTGGGGTTTTTTTGGTTTTGTTTTTTTTTTTTTTTTTTTTTTTTTGCTTTGCTTTGCTGAAGATTCAACTCTGGGCCTCTTGCATGTCAGACAAGCCTTTTATCATTGTTAACCCTCAGCCCCTTCATATTTTTCAAAAGATGCAATAAATGTGTGTGACGGGAATAAAAGGAGGCCCAATAGAAATACCTCCCCTGTGGCTCATGCCCTAAGGTCAGGGACAGCACCCAGGCCCAGAATTCAAGCCCCACGACCAACCAAAAAAAATACCTCCTCTAACTTCCTCTGATCCCACTCCTGAAGCAATACACTTACCAATTGCTTTTGCATGGCTTTCTAGAGGTTGCCCTTTGCTGAGATTCCTAACAGTCCATATTTTAGGCAGGAGAGATGGGAAAGGGAGCAAGTTTGGAAGGCCATCTTGCCTTGCCTTTCCTTTCTAGCCTTGCTGGGAGGAGCCTATCTTGAGTGATTGACCATCTAGAGCATGGAGGAGGGGTGCTCACTAAACACTGTTAGTCGATAGCTGGAACTTAATTGTGCTTGGAGGATAGGTCTCATGACAGCTGCACGCGTGGCACTGGCCTGAATGGCGCCCACCGGAGGACCTAGCCAGTAACTGTATTCAGAACTGGTATTTGCATGCATTGTGGGACTGGTACAATGACGTCCACCTCTGAAGACCTAGCCTGAAACTATATCCAGAGCTGTAGGCATGAGTTTACCCATCCACATCCAGTGTATAAACACGTACACACACACGTGTGTGTGCATTATGTTCCCACAGTAAGGTGTGTGGCCACTGTGAGAAACCATACTCTACATCTATACATGCTTTGAGTGTATGTATGCCATGTGTGTTGTGTTGGTGCTGGGTGTGTACGTTGTGTGTGCTTGCTATATGTACGCAGTGCAGGAAGAATTGTGCATGACTCATGGGTGCACAAGTTTGGCATGTCTGTGCGCTGTTTGTTCTATAAGAGTGTAAGGGGCTGTGTACTAATATGCATAGTACAAATTACGCACATTACATGTGCACTGTGCACAGTGCGTGAGAGCGGAGAAGCACCTCCGTGTGCAGATTATGGGCATGCTGTGTGAGAAGACCTGCGCACAATCTATGTGCACTGTCTGCGCGCACACGCACGCGGGCGCGCGCGCGGTCTAAACTAGTGCGCGTGCGGGTGCGCGAGGGTTCGGCGTGGCGTGCGGGACCTGTATGAGAAACGCGCGCGCGGAGTGAAGGCGCTTGCGCATGCGGACACGCACGAGTCCAGTGCAGCGCGGAGGTTTGGGTAGTGCGCCTGTGCGGCCGGCGCATCCCGATGGAGCGCAGCGGCAATTCTAGAGCGGGATCCCGGGCTGAAGGGGCTACTCGAGGCGCTTTGCTCTCCGGGAAATTCGCCGAGTCCGTCTCAGTGCGGACTTTGCCACCATCCGGTATCCGACCTGCAGGTAAAAAACTCAAAAGTGCCGAGATGGCTTCGGAATCCCCCTGGGGGGAGGGGCGGGCTGCACTGGGCAGCGGTTCTAAAGCAAAGGGGGGGATGGGAGGAGGGATGGCGCAGAGCGGAGATAAAACGTCTTTGACCTATTTGGGGGTCAGCCGGGAGCGAGGTCCCGAGGCCGCACCCTGTCTGCGGGTGGCGAGGTTTCCTCCTGAGGTGGCTGGGTGAGTGGATGTCCTTGCGCATGGTTTCGGGTGGGTAACAAGTGTGTTTGGGATGCCGGTGCTGGGGCCCGCAGTTGGTGCCCAAGGAGCTTGTGGGGTGCTGGCCCCGTGGAGGAGGGGGTGGGGAATGAGCTAGAGGGCGAGGGGGCTTCCTGAGGTGGATGTGAGGTGCCTATAGCGGGGAGGGGAGAGATCTCAGGTGGATGGAACCAACTCATGGGCATTGGCTGGGTTTACGCGTTCGCCCTCTCCATGTCCTGGAAAATGCGCAGGAGCCCTGACTGCAGCCCCCGGCGAAGGGGGCTCCGCGTTGCGCGCTTCTTCATGTGGCAGGGGCTCTGCCGGGGAAGCCGCTAGCCGGCATTTCCCACCCTAGCCGGGGTGGGGGAAGCGGGCTCCCGGCTGAGGGCCCGGCCCTCCCCACTGCGGCCCAGAGGCTGGGTCTGAGGGAGAGGCGCCGCTCGCTCAGGTGTCGGCCTCAGCTGCGGCTTCCTGAAGCCCGCATGGCTGCAGCTGAGAGCTGTTGGGGGGCTGATGCGACCTGGTGTTTTGGCTGAGCCGCGGGGGAGATCGGGAGAAGGTTGGGTAGAATCTGATGGGTGTCGCGTCTACTGGTACTAATCTGTAAAGTGATGGCAGGTAGTGCAGAGGCGCATGCAATGTGCAGACTGATTTTGTGCTATTTTTTCTGGCAGTACCTCTGTGTGTGTGTGTGTGTGTGTGTGTGTGTGTGTTGTTTTTTGTTTGTTTTTAGTTAATAATGTAATCTATTTTAGAACATTTTTTTTTGCCAGTCCTGGGGCTTGAACTCAGGGCCTGAGCAGACCTTCTGCTTAGCAAACCCAAGTTCCTAGGTTCAATCCCAGTATGGAAAAAAAAACCAGGGCTGGGAATCTGCCCTAGTAGTAGAGTGCTTGCCTAGCATGCACGAAGACCCGGATTCGATTCCTCGGCACCACATACATAGAAAAAAAAAGCCAGAAGTGGTGTTGAAGCTCAAGTGGTAGAGCTCTAGCCTAGAGAAAGTCCAAGGACAGTGCTCAGGCCGTGAGCTCAAGCCCAGGACTTGCAAAAAAAACCAGAACAAAACAAAAAACAGAACCTCAAAAGACAGGGTCTTGAGCGTCCTGCTGCCATATCAGGCTTGGAAATGATTTTAAAACAGTACTTTTCATTAGGGGTTGGGGAATGTGTTCTATTTGGCTTAAATTATTTCCAGTTTGCATCCTGTGTGTGTGTGTGTGCGCGCGCGCGCGTGTGTGTGTGTGTGTGTGTGTGTGTGCGTGTGTGTGTGAATGCATGCATGCATGCAGGTTTGGGGATTTGTGCACTTAGGGCCTCATGCTTGCTGGGCAGGCTTGCTGGAACTTTTC
Organism: Megascapheus bottae; assembly: GCF_031878675.1. Classification (NCBI taxonomy): domain Eukaryota; kingdom Metazoa; phylum Chordata; class Mammalia; order Rodentia; family Geomyidae; genus Megascapheus; species Megascapheus bottae. The sequence goes on along the minus strand of NC_143547.1, from coordinate 7,807,278 downwards.
CAGCACACATATGGCCCTTTACCAATTGAGCCACACCTCCATTCTGGCATTTTGTTGGTTAACTGAAAATGGCATCTCACAGACTTTTATGCTGGCTTTGAACCTCCACCTTACACATCTCAGCCTGTAAGATTACATACGTGAGTCACCAGTGCCAATCACAGTTTGCATTTTTATGGTGTCTTTTATTCAGTGCAGAGCTTAATAAGTATTACAGGGTCATGATATAAATATCTTTTAAATGTGTACTTCTATTTTCATCCTTTTTCCTTGAGAAACTAGCAGCATTTGGTAGGTAAGAAGCTAGAAATCCACCTACCAGAACTGAGCTTTGCTGGCAGAGTGGACTCTAGAGAATAAAACATTAGAAAGATTTATGAACTAACCCCTCTGAACAGCACATTTATAATAACAATAAAATATTGTATAAAAGAACATTGTAAAGAGGAGGTTGTGAGTTTGCATTTGTATTTGGTGAGAAGTTACAAATTGAGATGTTTTATTGTACTTAAGAGAGGTGAGGTGGGGCTAAATGATTGGCTCTTCAGTTTATCTTGGATTTTAACTTATTTAAAGAAACTTAAGGGAATCTTTGCCTCAGTTTCTTTTTTGTTGTGTTTTTGTTTTTGTGACAGGGTCTTGCTATGTACCCATAGCTTAGGCTGGAAGACTTTAAACTTGTCCCAGCTAAGGGGGATTCTTGATTTTATTTTATCATAGGAATCATTTAATATGCTATATGACAATAAGGTTAGTTTAGAGCTATTAATTTCTTTGTACATTAACAGTGTGGTAAAACTGAAAGGCTCAATTTAGCTGTCAAGTGGTACCATGGTGCATTGTTTTGTGGCTGGTAGGGCCAGGTAGTTGGCAAATGTCATTTTCAGCAAAATCTTTTGTGTGTATGTGCTAGTCCTGGGGTTTGGACTCAGGGTCTGAGCAACTGCCCTTGGACATTCCTCAAAGCCAACTCTCTATCACTTGAGCCACAGCACAACTTGCGGCTTTTTCTGCGTATGTGGTACCAAGTAATCAAACCCAGGTCTTCGTGCATGTTAGGCAAGTACTCTACCACTAGGCCATGCTCCTAGCCCTTCAGTAAAATCTTGATTCTTGAATTTTATTATAATCTAGTCTCAGGCTCAGTAGTAGAGTGCTTGCTAGCAAGTAAGAAGCTCTAAATTTAATACCTAGCACTGCAAAAAAAAAAAGTCTCTGTGTGTGTGTGTGTGTGTGTGTGTGAGAGAGAGAGAGAGAGAGAGAGAGAGAGAGAGAGATTTCATCAAACCATGTGTATCAAGGCTTTACTATTTAGAATTTATTATTTATTTTTAATTAACTTGGATTTCTAGAGGATCAGCCATTATTCCTCAGTGAGTACTGAGTGATGTGGCGGCTGTAGAAGATAGAAGGTATGAAGATCTGTGGCAATGCCATGTCATGTTAGCATGTTTGGGAGATATGAGTGGGTGAATGGTTTTCTTGGAAGATGTTATAGAAGATAACAAGGGAATAATTTTGATTGATTCCTCTAGCAACAGGTTTTTCCAGCATTGAGATGCTTGCTTTTTCTCATTATCTACCAGCAATGCCTTCTTTCATTCCTTTGACTTACCCCTGGGATAGAAATCACCTAATATATACTATTCTTTATAGCGTTTGTGATGTGCACATTTATTTCCAGATTTCGTCAATGATCCAATGATGATTGAAAAGTATATTATTGGTCCAGGCGCCAGTGGATCTTGCTTGTAATTCAAGCTACTTAGAAGGCTCATCTTGGTGGATCATGGTTCAAAGCCAACTTCAGAAGGAAAGTCCTCAAGATTCCATCTCCAGTTAACCATCCAAAAATCCATGCTGGAAATGTGGTTCAGGTGGTAGAGCTCCAAGTGAACAAGAAAGCTAATCAAGCTCAAGGCCCCAAGTTCAAATTTTGTACTGACAAAAATTAAGCTATGGGGCCGGGAGTTTGGCCTAGTGGTAGAGTGCCTGCCTAGCACACACGAAGATGAGGGTTCAATTCCTTGGTACCACATACAAGAAAAGCCAGAAGGGGTGCTGTGGCTCAAGTGGTAGAGCTCTAGCCTTGATGGAAAAGCCCAAGGACAGTGCTCAGGCCCTGAGTTCAAGCCCCAGAACAAAAAAATTAAGCTAAATTATGAAAATGTATCTTGCTATGTTTGAGGTATGGCTCAGGGCTCTTGACCTTTAATCCTATTACCAACAAAAATATGTTTTTTAATCTACATATATTTATATAATTTTAGTACTTTCTTTTGCTATTGATTTCAAATTTTATTCCATTATGGTATGTTATGATACAGGAAATTATTTCATTTTTTCTCTGTCAAGATTTGTGTGTGTGTCAAGATGTGTGTGTGTGTGTGTGTGTGTGTGTGCGCGTGCGCGCGCGCATGCGCGCGCATGTGCCTGTGTGCCTGTGTGCCTGTATGTGCTGGTCCTGGGGTTGAACTCAGGCCTGAGTACTGTCCCTGAGATTTTGTGCTCAAAACTAGTGCTCTACCACTGGAGCCACAGATCCACTTCCAGCTTTTGGATGATTAATTGGAGATCAGAGTCTCAGGCACTTTGCTGCCTGAGCTGGTTTTGACCCATGATCCTCAGATCTCTGCCTTCTCAATAGAGAAGATTATAGATGTGAGCCACTGATACCTGGCAAGATTTACTTTTATGGCTTAACATGTTTCTGTTTTACAGAAAGTTCAGTGGATTGCTAAGAGGAATGCTCATTCTGCTGCTGCTGCTGCTGCTGGATAAGATTCTCTAGATGTTGTGATGTCTAATGGTCTACGGTGCCATTTAATTCTGAGATTTCTTTATTCTTTATTTTTTTGCCAGTCCCCGGCTTGAACTCAGGGCCTGAGCACTGTCCTTGGGTTTTCGCAAGGCTAGAACTCTACCATTTGAGCCACAGCACCACTTCTGGCTTGGGATTTGTGGTGTGGTAGTGGGAGGTGGTGGTAGGGGGTGCCAAGAATTTATAGGAGGGTGAGGGGAAGAAACAAGGTGATTAAAGGTTGCCATGTTATGCAAATAAAATATCAGGTAATAAAAGTTGCCTAGAGCAGCCTACTTCTTTTTTTTTTGTCAGTCCTGGGCTTGAGCTCAGGGCCTGAGCACTTTCCTTGAACTTTGCACAAGGCTAGAGCTCTACCAGTTGAGCCTCAGCACCACTTCTGGCTTTTTTCTATCTATGTGGTACTGAGGAATCAAACCCAGGTCTTCGTGCATGCTAGGCAAGCACTCTACCACTAGGCTAAACTCCTGGCCCATTTTTTTGTGTCAGTCCTGGGGCTTGAACTCAGGGCCTAAGCACTGTCCTTGGGCTTTCCTCAAGGCTAGCACTCTACTACTTGAGCCTCAGCATCCATTTTGGGCTTTTCTATATATGTGGTACCAAGGAATAGAACCTGGGTCTTCTTGTATGCTAGGCAAGCACTCTACCACTAGGACAAACTCCCGGGCCTACTTCTTGATATAGATACTTTAATCAATGTAAATTTCATATGTATGTACATTTTTTCCACAGGATGACAGTTTTCAGAGTTTCTCCTACAGTTTCAAATTTTCAGATTAATGAGCATGAAATATGCCAAAGACATCTATTTTGGAGTGGCATATTCAGGTTTCTTACCAAATTTTGAGGTGGTCTGCCTGAGCCCCAACACTTTTTATTTTTACTGATAAGCATACACTATTACTAAGTTATATCCCTAGTGCTATCATTTCAACTTTTTTTGTCAGTTGTGGGATTTGAACTCTGGGCCTGGGTGTTGTCCTTGAGCTCTTCAGCTCAAGGCTACCACCCTACCCCTTGAGCCACAGTACCACTTCTGGTTTTCTAGTAGTTAATTGGAGATAAGAGTCTCATAGACTTTAGTGCCGGAGCTGGCTTTGAACCAGAATCCTCAGATCTCAGCCTCCTCTGAGTAGCTAGGATTACAGGCGTGAGCCTCTGTGCCTGGTTCCTCATGTCAACTTCTGACCTTTTCCTCTACCTTCTACAGTGGTTACAGAGGTTCGGTCTTTTTGTGTGTGTGGTGGTACTGGAGTTTTGAATTTAGGACCTTCAGCCCCCCCCCTTTTTTTTTTTTGCCAGTCCTGGGCTTGAGCTCAGGGCCTGAGCACTGTCCTTGGACTTTCTCAAGGCTAGAGCTCCACCACTTGAGCCTCAGCACCACTTCCGGCTTTTTTCTATGTATGTGGTACCGAGGAATCGAACCCGGGTCTTCATGCATGCTAGGCAAGCACTTTAACCACTAGGCCAAACTCCCGGCCCCCCCCTTTTTTAGTTATTTTGAGATAGTATCTCACTTTTTGCATAGGGCCCTTGCCTAGGCCATCATTCTTCTATTATTATGTTTCCTGTTAAGTAGAGGATAACATGTTTGTGTCACCACACTTAGCTTCTTTTGTTGGGATGCAGTCTTATGATTTTTCTTTCTCAAGGCTGGTCTGGAAACATATCTTCCTGATCTCAGCCTCCCACTGATTGGGTCTTAATTGCCACCCCAGAAATTGGTTGAGAAGAGGGTCTTGAGAATGTTTTGTCTGAGCTGTTCTCAAATTGTGATTCTCCCAATGTCAGCCTATTGAGGATTACAGGCATGAGACATCATGCTGGGTTTGTAGGGGTTAGACTTTTAAAAAGAACAGTTCAGCTGGGTACTGTTGACTTACACACCTTTAATCCTAGCTACTCAGGCGCTGAGATCTGAGGATGAAAGTTTGAAGCCAGCCCTCAAAGAAAAGTCAGAAAAGCATGACACTCTTATCCAATTAATCATAAGAAGTCCCTAAGTTGAAGCTCCGTTCTGGCATGCACAAATAAACACCTTCTGCCTTGATTACATTAATTGATTAGCAAAACAGTTTACATGTTAATCTGGGTAAGTGAAAAGTAGGGATGGATTTAGAGGAGACTTTGCTAAAGTGGACCTTGTTGAGAGGATTTAATGACATACAGTGATATGATACTACCTAGTTTGTTGGAGGACAAACAACCTAGTGTGTTGGATTGGCTTTGGATTTGAATACTTCCCTTGACCCTCTCCTCTAGCCTCTTAGGAAAAGAATTAGAGCAGAAGGAAGAGGAGGTAATTGAGGGGTCATACATGCCCTTGAGACATTGTGACTCAGGGAGGGATTGTTGGCTGTGTTCTACAAATTACCATCTCATGATCTGAGGCTCAGGGTCAGCTGGGCCTCTGGATTCCCCAGCATGTGTTTCTGAGGTCAGTTTGACTGCATATCCTGATCTACTTTTCTGTTGGGAAATATTTGTTTTCTTTTTGCTTAGGACTTTCTTCCTTTTAATTTATTTTTCTTCTTTTCATTATAATTTTAGATAGGAGTTGCCATTTAACAAAGCAGTTTATGAATACAGCACATCTTGATCAATGTCACCTCTTTCAACACTTTTTTTTTGGTGGTGGTGGGGGGGGGTTGTGGTTGGCTTGAACTCTGGGCAGGAGTGCTGTCCCTGAGCTCTTCAGCTCAAGGCTAGTGCTATACCACTTTGAACCACAGCGCCATTTCCAGTTTTCTGGTGGTTAATTGTAGATTAGAGTCTCATGGATTTTCGTGCCCTGGCTGGCTTTGAACCATAATCCTTAGATCTCAGCCTCCCAAGTAGCTAGGATTACTCTTTCAACATTTTTTTGTGGGTCGTGTAGCTTGAACTTGGCCTGGGCACTGTCCTTGAGCTCTTCAGCTCAAGACTGCTGCCCTATCCTTGAGCCAAGCCCCACTTCCCATTTTCTAGAGGTTAATTGTGGTTCTTTTGTGCCCAGGATGGCTTTGAACCTTTATCCTCAGATCTCAGTCTTCTGCGTAGCTAGGATTACAGGTGTGAGCCACCGCACCCAGCTTCAACATTTTTGAAATTTTTATTTATTTATTTTTGCTAGTCCTGGAGCCTGAACTCAGGACTGACCCTGAGTTTCTTGCAACATTTATTTTTTTGGCCAGTCCTGGGGCTTGAACTCAGGGCCTGAGCACTGTCCTTGGGCTTTCTCATGGCTAGTGATTTGCCACTTGAGTCACAGCACTACTTTCAGCTTTTTCTATGTATGTGGTAGCAAGGAATCGAACCCTGGTCTTCATGAGTGCTAGGCCAAACTCCCAGCCACTTTTAACATTCTTACCAGGCCCTCTGCACCTACCCCTGCCCTTACACTTCTTAATTTTGTAGATATACATTGGATTCTTGTCTGCATTTCCCCCTCTTTTTTATATTATATCTTTCAGTAGTTGTACAGAGGAGTTCCAATTAACGTAGCAGCTTATGAATACGACAGATCTTGATAATTGTCACCCCTTTCAAGCATTCTCACTCATCCTTCTCCTGCTCACCCCTTCTCTCACTTCTTTTTTAAACATTTAAAAATTATTCTTGCTGGGAGTTTGGCCTAGTGGTAAGAATGCTTGTCTAGCATGCACCAAGACCTGGGTTCAATTCCTTGGTACCACATACATAGAAAAAGCTGGAAGTGTTGCTGTGGCTCAAGTGGCAGAGTGCTAGCCTTGAGAAAAGCCCAAGGACAGTGCTCAGGTCCTGAGTTCAAGCCCCACAACTAGCAAAAAAATTCCTCTTCCATCACATCATAATTCTTTTAAAAAGCCTTGTGATTGTAAAGCTCAGGGTTTTTTTCCATATTTTTTTGTAATTAATAGAAGGGTTACATTATATTCACCAGAATAGAAGGTGCATTACTTCACATACACTGATACCCTTTCTCATGTCTTGGTCCCCATTTCCCTCCCCCCCCCGCTCCCACCCCTCATCTTGTTTTCCCCCTTTCCCTATCCAATTTCAAATAACCAAATACGCATATATTCAATATATCAGATAACAAGGTGAAATACTGTAACAATAAGAGATAACCAAGGGACAGCAGAAGAGATGAGAGATAACATAGTACAGTAAGGACAACAATCCTTTTGTTTCTATATCCTGGAGGTCCTTTCATTTAACATCATCCTATATGGCCCTATGTATCTAGGTTTTGCTCTATTGTAAATCTCTGCTAGGAGAACCAAAGGTTTCTACTGATTATGACACATGAGAGGAACCATTGAGCCTATGTTCCTTTGAGTCTGGCTTACTTCACTTAATATGATTTTTTCTAAGTCTTTCCATTTCCTTACAAATGAAGCGATATTGTTCTTTCTGATGGCAGCATAGAATTCCATTGTGTATAAATGCCACATCTTGTTGATCCACTCATCAACTGAGGGGCATCTGGGTTGGTTCCATATCTTTGCTATGGTAAATAGTGCTGCAATGAACATCATTGTGCTAGTAAAAGCTCAAGTTTTGATTTAAACAAAAGAAAAGCAGGTATAAGTGAACAGTATCTGAATAATAAGTGGTAATGGTGTCAACCTGAATGAAACCTTCCACTGTAGTCTGCAGTTATCTATACTACTGCACAGCTGTTCATTTTAACTTCACAAATAATCATGACTGTAGAGAAATTACATGGCAAACACCATTATAAGCACTTATTATACATGATTTTACTCTAACAGCCATTCTTTTTGTTGTTGTTGGTGGTGGTGGTTGTGGGGCTTGAACTCTGGGCCTGGGCGCTGCCCCTGAACTCTTCAGCTCAAGACTACCACCCTACCCCTTCAGCCACAGCACCACTTCTAGTTTTCTAGTAGTTAATTGGAGATAAGAGTCTTAGGGACGTTAGTGCCTGCGATGACTTTGAACCGCAAACATTCCTCAGATCTCAGCCTCCTGAGAAGGATTACAGACGTGAGCCACTGCGCCCAGCTTTTAAAGCCATTCTTAGTACTGTTTTTATTCTCACTTTAGAAATGTTCCAGTTATTTATCACTCTCACAAATGAATCTGAAACCTACTATGTTTTACAATTCTACTCAGTGGCTCAGGTCTTTGGTTTCACGTGGAGGGCCATGGCAGTTAACGGGAAGCTTAGCTGGGGTTAGAATGTCCAAGATGGCTTCTTATTGCCCAGATGTCTAAACACTGTCCAGTGTCTTGGATTTCATAATAGCATGGCACACAACTGAGCTTTGAGAATGAGCGAGTACAGTTCCTAGTTTTCTCTTTTGGCGGTCATGGGGCTGAAACTCAGGGGTGTAAGTGCTGTCTCTGAGCTCTTTCACTCAAGGCTAGTGCTCTGCCACTTTGAGCCACAGCTCTACTTCTGGTTTTTGGGTGGTTAATTGGAGTCTCATGGACATTCCTGCCTGGACTGGCTTTGAACCACAATCCTTAGATCTCAGCCTCTGGAACAGGTAGGATTACAGGTGTGAGTCACCAGCATGTGGCTCTTTTCTTAAATTTTTAGTTTTTAAGCATGCTTATTATGAACCAAAACATAATTCCTAAGTCAGGTAAATAGTTCATTTCTTTTTGGACAATGTCACTCCTTCCCTAACTCCCAGTTTTTTTCGTCCTATCCCCACCCACAACTTGTACAGTCCATTTTCAACATAGTGTTCAGTGAGTACCAGAGTGTCACTTTTGCTACATTCAGTGATCAAAGTGAGTCCTAACTAAGTTCAGCACAGACCACAGACCGAGGGAAGAGGAAGTAGATTGCACCTCCTGATCTGAGGAGAAGCACATACACCTACTGCAGAGAATTACTAGCAAAGAGTCCTTTTTTCCCCCATTATCTACTACAATAGATAAATAAATGGACATCAGGAAGGACAAAAGGGGCCAGGAGTGTGGCCTAGTGGTAGAGTGCTTGCCTATCATGCATGAAGCCCTGGGTTCAATTCCTCGCTGCCAAAAGTGGTACTGTGGTTCAGGTGGTAGAGCGCTACCCTTGAGAAAGCTCAAGGACATAGCCCAGACCCTAAGTTCAAGTCCCAGGACTGGCAAAAAAATGAAGGATAAGGACCAGAAGTTTGGCCTAGTGATAGATTGCTTGCCTAGCATGCACGAAGACCTGGGTTCTATTCCTCCATACCACATATATACAAAAAAGCCATAAGTGGTGCTCTCGAGCAAGTGGGAGAGCACTAGCCTTGAGAAAGCCCACAGACAGTACTCAGGCCCTGAGTTCAAAGACCAGGAATGGCAAAAAAAATTTGAAGGATCAAATAATTTGTTGTTGGGCACACAGTAAATAGCAAATTAGCTTTACCCCTAGTGTGTACCACCGTAGAGTTAAGTTCTTTCTGTTTATATGTGCCAATCCTGAGTCTTGCAATCTGGGCCTGGATGCTGCCCCTGCATTTTTCTGCTCAACTCTAGTGCTCTCCCAACTTTAAGCCACAGCACTACTTCCAGTTTTCTGATGGTTAATTGGAGATAAGATTCTCACACACTTTCCTGCCCAGGCTGGCTTTGAAGTATGAGCTAAGTGAATTGTTGGATCGAGTGATCACTGCTATTGATCAAGCATGGCATGAAACTGTAATTCGTGAGTTCTGCCTGGATTTTCTTCTGCATGGATGAGGTTCAGGAAAAATGGAGAAGTGCTTGGATAAAAATGGTCTCCTGTACAATTAGACAGAACAAACCTGTATCCCCAGGCTCTTGGAGGAAAAAGCTGCTTTAACTTTCCCCTGCATAGGCAGAAGGAGAGTCTGGGGCTAGAACTACTAGAGTCCTCACACTGATTACAGTCTTGAGGACTTCATGGCAATTTGGGAGAAAGCATGGTGTGAAAAACTATGACACTATAACTTTGAGCCAGCTCTGATCTACCAGACTCTATATTGGGGTCCTGAAAAAGAATCTAACCTGCTGAGGTGAGATGTCATGGATTCTGTGAGGCTTAATAGTCATCTCCCTTCAGGGCCAGTGTCATACCTTTCTGGTGCTTTGTTACTTAAGCTGCCTGCAGATTCTAATTTGCTCATGTTCACAGATATTCTAATTGGGGACCACACTGTTGGGCAATGCCAATGTGTTAGGGGCTGGTTCGGTCACCTTTTTTTTAAATTTTGGTCAGTCCTGGGGCTTGAACTCAGGACCTGGGCACTGTCCTTGTACTTTCTCAAGGCTCGAGTTCTACCACTTGAGCTGTAGCACTACTTCTGGCTTTTTCTGTATATATAGTACTGAGGAAATCAATCCAGGGCTTTGTGCGTGCTAGGCAAGTACTCTACCACTAAGCCACACTTCTGGCCCTGCCACTCACGTTTTAAGGTTTAGTAGCATTGTTATGGACGGTCTTACTAGGCAAGGTCGTTTATCCAGAATCCACTTCAAGGCCTGCAGGACAAATCCTTGCTCGGCCAGATTGTCCCTGGAACAGTAAGTCCTCATCTTGAGACAGTGAGTAGTTCTTCAGTCTAATGTAGAGTTAAGGTTGCTGTGGCAGATATAGTATGCTGACTGGCTTCTCAGCTCCATTTTTTTGCCCCTATAACCATGGTTTCCCCCCTTTTCTCACTCTCCATATTATTTATTTCTGCTGTATGTTGAATCAACAGCTTTAATCTATTCCAAAAGGATGAGAACATTAAGTGCATACCTGAAATTATTAAATGCAGAGCATGACATGCCCTTGCAGCTGGAGTCTTGTCTCCAGCTGCCTGAAACCCTTTATTATTATTACTACTACTACTACTACTATTACTATTACTATTATTATTATTATTATTATTATTATTATTATTGCCAGTCCTGGGGCTTGAACTTAGGACTTGAGTGCTGTCATTGGGTTGTCCTCAAGGGTAGTGTATGTGGTACCAAGAATGGAACCTGGGTCTTCATGCATGCCAGGCAAGCACTCTACCACTAGGCCAAACTCCTGGCCCCTGAAGCCCTTTATTCAACAATGCTGCATCTCTGTTTTAAAATAATGTTCTCCAAATAATGCTCTCAACGTGTGCCATTCATTTGAAATCACTACTAGAATTTTAAACTGGGAAAACCAGACATTTTCTGCTGTGCTCGTTTTGAAAACAATCTGCATCTCAGTGAAATTGCTGTAGGTTTTCTTCCTTCAGCGCCTAGCAGTGTATTTTTAGTATTCCACTGAAAGAGGGAGCAACGACATTATACAGAGGCTAGTGTGGCCTTTTAGCAGGTTTGATCATTTTCTGCCTTATGAATTATATGTGTTCAGTTTACCTGGGCACCATTGATGGGTGACAATTAGTGATGAAATATGACAGTCCTCCATGGAAGTATTGCTGTACTTTCATCATTTTCCCCCAATAGAGGTAGGTAAGTGTTAAGAACAAAATTTACCAAGGATTACTTCTATTAACTAGATATCAAAAACGAGTTAAGCAAGTTTAGTTATGTCTTCAGACCAAAGCTTTAAAAAAAAACTTTGTAATTGTAATTATGGTTTTCTTAATGCAAAATGTGTTCCTGTTCCTTTTCCCCCTTCTCACCCACTTAAATTTCCACTTCACTTGATTTTATTTTCACCAATCATGACTGTTTTATTTCCTGAAGAATAATGGCTTCTTATTAATGGTACATTAATTTCTACATATCCCTAATCATCCGGGTGAAATTAACTCTTTTTATAGAAAAGCAAGGGAAAGAAATGGACTGTGTTACTGTGCCTGGCTCAGCTTTAATTTCTCCTGGTTGTCTTTTATTTGGTTTCTCTCAGTTTCATCTGAAAAGCCTGAAGGGATTTGGTGGCTTCTACTGAAGAATGTCAAATATCCTTGGGGGATTTAATTTTATATTTATTCCTTAAAAGTTAAAGGAATCTTTCCTTTTTGGCAAGTAAAGATTATTTTAGAATGAGAGCTACTGATAATCAATTCAAGCAAACTGGACTTATAAGGTACAGTGGTGTCCAGTAGAATGCTCCATGAAAATGGACATGTTCTATTTCAAAACTGTGCCATGTGGGAGCCACTGGCATCATGTGGCCATGGAGAATAGACAAACTGAAATTTATTTTGTGGTCTTGTTTTTTTTTCTTTTTTTTGTGGGTCATGGGGCTTAAACTCTGGGCCTGGTCACTGTCCCTGAGCTCTTCAGCTCAAGGTTACCACCCTACCCTTGAGCCACAGCCCCATTTCCCATTTTCTAGTGATTAATTGAAGGTTAGAGTCTCAGGTCCTTTTGTGCCCAGGCTGGCTTTGAACCTTGATCCTCAGATCTCAGCCTTCTGAGCAGTTAGGATTACAGGCATGAGCCACCATGCCTGGCTTGTGAATATTTTTTATGCTGGGCCTGGGGCTTGAACTCAGGGTCTGGGTACTGTGCCTGAGCTTTCGTGCTCAAGGCTAGTAGTGCTCTACTATTTGAGCCAGTTCGACCTGGCTTTTGTTTTTTGCCAGTCCTAGGCTTGAGCTCAGGGCTTGAGCACTGTCCTTGGACTTTCTCAAGTCTAGAGCTCTACCCCTTGAGCCTCAGCACCACTCCCAGCTTTTTTTCTATATATGTGGTACCAAGGAATTGAACCCAGGTCTTCGTGCATGCTAGGCAAGCACGCTATCACTAGGCCAAAGTCCTGGCCCCCACACCTGGCTTTTTTTTTTTTTTGCCAGTCCTGGGCTTGAGCTCAGGGCCTGAGCATTGTCCTTGGACTTTTCTCAAGGCTAGAGCTCTACCACTTGAGCCTCAGCACCACTTCCAGCTTTTTTTTTCTATATGTGGTACCGAGGAATCGAACCCGGGTCTTCATGCATGCTAGGCAAGCACTTTAACCACTAGGCCAAACTCCCGGACCCCACACCTGGCTTTTTGATGGTTAATTGAAGATAGGAGTTTCAGACACGACTTTCCTGTCTGGGCTGGTTTCTATTCATCATCCTCAGATCTTAGCTATGTGAATAGCTAGAATTGCAAGCATAAGCTAACATCACCTGGCTTTGTAACTTTTTTTGGTGCCAGTCCTGGTGATTGAATTCAGGGCGTGGACACTGTCCTTGGACTTTCCTCAGGGTTAGGACTCTACCACTTGAACCACAGCACCACTTCTGACTTTCTGTGTATGTGGTAACCAAAGACTCAAACCCAGGGCTTCATGCATGCTAAGCAAGTACTCTACCACTAGGCTATAACTTTTTAAGTTAAAACAACATTTTTAGCTGGGCATTGGTGGCTCATGCCTATAATCCTAGCTACTCAGGAAGCTGATATTTGAGGATCTTGGTTCAACGTCAGCCTGGGCAGGAAGTACATGAGACTCTTATCTCTGATTAAACACCCGAAAACTGGAAGTAGAGCTGTGGCTCAACGTGGTAGAGTGCTAGCCTTGGGCTGAAGAGCTCAGGCACAGCGCTTAGGCCCCGAGTTCAAGCCCCAGGAACAGCATGCCCACACACAAAAGAATTTGGGTGAGTTGTAGGGAAATCTTTTCCAGCAAAATATTGGTAAATATAAATGGCAGGGATCTGCACCATGAGAACCCCACGATGGGACCTGAGGTTGGGGGGAGCATTTAGGGCCATTGTGTACTATGGCTGAATTAATCTGTTCTCTAGGACATGCTCGCTAATGTAGATAAGTCTCAGTTCTTGTTCCAGCTTGCTCCTCACAAGCTGGCCTCAGGCATTGGCCCGAGAATACAGTTGCTTGTCTGTAAATCAAAGAGTGCAGTATGTGATCTTCCTGGTGCTTTCCAGCTCTGATATTGGAGCTTCGGAATCCAAAAGATAGGCCCACTCTTTACTTTTCCTGGTAGGATCATAAGCCATGAGGTTTGAAGGTCCTCCACCCCCATAGGAGCCAAGCTGAGAAGCTCTGCTTCCTTCATCTCGTGACCTCATCTTCCTGGCCTATGCCTTAGGTCAGATAGACCCTGGCATCTAGGACCTGATCAGCATTGTGAGAGCCTTAAGGGCCTCTGTAACCCCCATCTACATCACCTTTTTTTGTAGAACATGGGGCTTGAACTTGGCCTGGACACTGTTCCTGAGCTCTTCAGCTCAAGGCTTCCGCCCTACTCTTGAGCCAAGCCCCATTCCCATTTTCTAGAGGTTAATTGAGATGAGAGTCTCAGGTCCTTTTGTGCTCGGGCTGGCTTTGAACCTTGATCCTCAGATCTCAGCCTCCTGATTAGCTAGGATTACAGGTGTGAGCCACCTCGCCTGGCTTAGATCACCTCTTTTTCAAAACCATCATGCCACTCTTGATGTTAGCTCCTCTGATATCTCCCTTGCACTTCCTAAAGTATAGTCTAAATTTCTGGTAATGGGGTTTCCAGACCGGTGGAATGGAGCCAGGCACCCTAACCTCCTTGCAATAGCTAGTAACCACTCACTGTTAGTTATGGTCCAGCACAGTTTGCAACCACCTGCACTTGGCTAAGTTTCTTTTTTTTTTTTTTGCGAGTCCTGGGCTTGAGCTCAGGGCCTGAGCACTGTCCTTGGACTTTCTCAAGGCTAGAGCTCTACCACTTGAGCCTCCGCACCACATCTGGCTTTTTTTTCCTATGTATGTGGTACCAAGGAATTGAACCTGGGTCTTCGTGCATGCTAGGCAAGCACTCTACCCCTAGGCCAAACTCCCGGCCCTTGGCTAGGTTTCTTTTGGACGAGGATTCTCTTCCTCTTTGTTTCTGCTGTCCTCATATTTGTTTACCCTATTCTTCAGTATTTTTCCCTGACACACATACTTCTGGTGGTTATTTTTCTTTCTCTTCCATTTTTAAAAATTACATGTTGATTATATTAATGTAAAACAAGGCTGTTTTGTTTTTGTTTTTGTTTTGCAACAAAAACAAATATTTGATTTTCAGATTGTTTTCCTCAGGAGCACAAAGTAAGCCTCATTCACTTTTTTTTATTGCATGTCACTCATAAATACCAGGGTGCTTTGCTTTTTGCTTGTTCTGTTTTTACTTTTTCTTTTTGTTGGTTCTGGGACTTGAACTCAGGGCCTGGATGTTGTCCCTTAACTTTTTTTGTTTGTTTGTTTGTTTTTGCCAATCCTGGGCCTTGAGCTCAGGGCCTGAGCACTGTCCCGGGCTTTTTCAAGGCTAGAGCTCTACCACTTGAGCCATGGCACCACTTCTGGCTTTTTTCTATGTATGTGGTACCGAGGAATCGAACGCGGGTCTTCATGCATGCTAGGCAAGCACTCTACCACTAGGCCAAACTCCCAGCCTCTCCCTCAGCTCTTTTTTGCACTCCATGACTTTGAACCACAGCTCCACTTTTAACTTTTTTCTTGGTGGTTAATTGTGACTAAGAGTCTCACAGACTCTCTTGCGAGGGCTAGTTTTAAACCTAGAACCTCAGATCTCAGCCTCCTGAGTAGTTAGGATTACAGGCATAATTGTGGTTTTAATGTTTTATGGGTTTTTTTTTGCCAGTCCTGGGCTTGAGCTCAGGGCCTGAGCACTGTCCTTGGACTTTCTCAAGGCTAGAGCTCTACCACTTGAGCCTCAGCACCACTTCCAGCTTTTTTTTTTATCTATGTATGTGGTACCGAGGAATTGAACCCTGGTCTTCATGCATGCTAGGCAAGCACTCTACCGCTAGGCCAAACTCCCGGCCCCAATATTTTATGTTTTAAGCATCTTTTTTCCTGCTAGTCTTTCTCCCAGTCCCTCCTTCCTGTCTCAGCACCCAAGCCCTATGAGCCACACACACACACACACACACACACACACACACACACACACACACACACACACACACACACACACACACACACACAACACTATCCTCCTTTGGCTAGGAGCATGTAGTAGAGTGCTTGCTTACCATTCATGAAGCCCCAGGTTTGATTCCTCGGCACCACATACACAGAAAAAAAGCCAGAAGTGGCTCAAGTGGCAGAGCACTAACCTTAAGAAAACCCAAGGGTAGTGCCTGGGCCCTGAGTTCAAGCCCCAGGACTGGCAAAATGCTTTTTTTTTTGATTTTCAACTATCTTCCTCAATTCAGACACCTAGTTGGTTGGTTGGTTGGTTGGTTGGTTGATTGGTTGGTTGGTTGGTTGGTTTTGGTGCCAGACTTTGGGCTTGAATTCAGGGCCTGGGTACTATCCCAAGGCTGATTGGCTCTCTACCACTGGAGCTATAGCTCCATTTATGGCTTTTTGGTAGTTAATTGGAGATAAGAGTGTCATAGATTTTCCTGCCTAGGTTGGCTTTGAACTGTGATCCTTAGATCTCAGCCTCCTGATAAGCACCCATTTCATACACCTATGCAGTATTTGTATAGCATCCACCTCTCCATATTAAAATTCATCCTTTACATTTACATTCTCTTAAGCTCTTGTCTGGATTATCCATTCACTATGTAACTGAGTTGGGTGAGCCAATGCCTTAGAGCCCACAGAAGGACAGGATTGAATATAGGCTGGACCTCTTCAGGTTGAAAGGCAGAAAAAGGAAAAGAAAGTATAGAGTGGACTATAAGAAAGACTAGGCTGGGGCCGGGAGTTTTGCCTAGTGGTTAAAGCGCTTGCCTAGCATGCATGAAGACCCAGGTTCGATTCCTTGATACCACATATATAGAAAAAGCCGGAAGTGGTGCTGAGGCTCAAATGGTAGAGCTCTAGTCTTGAGAAAGTCCAAGGACAGTGCTCAGGCCCTGAGCTCAAGCCCAGGACTGGCAAAAAAAAAGAAAAGAAAGAAAGACTAGGCTATATTTCAGTTTCCTCCTGTATTTGAAATGCCTTTAGCTTTATTTTGTAGGTCATGGAGCTTGAACTCTGGGCCTGGGCACTGTCCCTGAGCTCCTCAGCTCAAGGCTAGTGCCCTATTCCTGGGCCTGGGTGTTGTCCCTAAGCTCTTCAGCTCAATTCTACTGCCCTACCCCTTGAGCCACAGCCCCATTTCCCATTTTCTAGGATTAATTGGAGATAAGAGTCTCACATTCTTTAGTGCCTGCGCTAGCTTTGAACCACAATCCTCAGATCTCAGCCTCCTGAGTAGCTCAGATTACTGGCATGAGCCACCATGCCTGGCTAATGCCTTTAGCTTTTATATGTTCTCTGTGGACACTTCTCTGCATAGAACCTAGGTCTTACAGAGAGATGGACTGAAAAAGCTTCCTATTGGCCTGAAAAATGACCGTCTGGAGAAAAACATGAGAATAGACTATAATTATATATAGTAAATATATACATATATGCTACATAGTAAATATACTACATGTAGTAAATATATACAGTGTATTTATATACATATATAGTATTTTCTCTTTATCTTTGTTTATTAGATTTGGTGGCCATTCTGGCTTATATATGGTATGTATAGAGCTATTATTCTCCATCCCTAGCAGAGAAATAGTAGGGAAAAAATGATTGATACTGTGCTCTCTGAAAGCACTCAGTGCTGTATTGAATGAGCAAAACCTTGTGTTACCTTGGAAACTCAGACATCCTTCCTGTTACTATAAAAAGGACATGGTGGCTGCAGTTGTAAGACAGCTTACATTTTACCAATCTTTATGGTAACAGCATACCCAAAGGGAAATGCTATATTTTTAATAACTTTGATCAAATGTGTAAGACTTCTTTTAGTGCTGATCAAATCAAGTAAACTCAATTTTCAATTTCTTGTGGGTTTTTACAGGAATCAAAGCTTTTTCTATCCACTTTTTTTCCCCGTTCTCCTCAGTGGGCAGGATATTTGTTGTAAGACACACGTAAATTGTTTTCATCTGCAGCGTATATGATTAAGGATATAACTTATACTAATGTCATCAAGAGGAACTTCTTTTGCCCAATAAGTAAGGCCTTGTGAAAGCAGATGCATGTATTTGACCTTGAGTTGTTGAAATAATGGCCTTGCCAAAGAAGCCTTCTGGCTCCCAATCCACTGCATATTCCCATCGTGATTTCCCACTTTCATCCAGGAGGTGGCGCTGAGAAATTGTGTGTCATAGAGATTGCTGTAAAACCCTTACCACTACTAAAGATGCACTTAGCCACAATCATTCCAAGGAAACAAATTATATGCAGTGATGCCACCAGACACCATAACAAGCTTCTTGAGTATGGTTATATTCAAGTGAATATCATTGGGAGGGCGGGGGAGAGGGCACAGACCCTGAGGGAAAAAAGGGTAAAAAAGTGCCCCAGTAGAACTCATTGGACATTGATGAAAGTAAACTATACAACTTGGGTGCTGAGACAGGAGGGAGGGACTGGGAGAAAGTGACCAAACAGAAGACAGTGTACAAAAGGAAATGTACTCATTACCTGACTCATGTAATTGTGATCCCTGTGTGCATTATCTCTATAGTAACAATAAAGTAAATTAATTAAAAATAATTTAATCCAGGCACAGTAGCTCACACCTCCTAGCTACTCAGGAGGCTGAGATTTGAGGATCTCTGTTCAAAGCCAGCCCAGGCACTAAGGAACATGAGATTCATCTCCAGTTAATCATTAGAAAACGGGAAGTGGGGCTGTGGCTCCAGGGGCAGGACAGTAGCCTTTAGCTGAAGAGCTCAGTGACCATGCCCAGGCCCAGAGTACAAGCCCTGACAAAAACAATTAAAAATGGATTTACATTGCCAGTTTTAAAGCTACCTAAATACACATCTTAGTTACTCTCTTTATAATATTCTAGACTTGCTGGGCGTGGTGGCTCACGCCTGTAATCCTAGCTACTCAAGAGACTGAGATCTGAGGATTTCAGTTCAAAGCCAGCCCAGGCACTAAAAATCCGTGAGATTCTTATGTCCAATTAACCACTAGAAAAACAGAAGTGACAAAGTGGCTCAAAGGATAGAGTGGTAGCCTTGAGCTGAAGAGCTCAGGGACAGTGCCCAGGCCCAGAGTTCAAGTCCCACAACTGACCAAAAAATTCTAGACTTTCTGTTAACCACTGTATATTACTGTGACATAAGTCAAAATTTTTCCACAGTAACCATTTTTCTATCTCATGATTAAAGAACAGATACACAGAAACCATTCTGCAATGATCAGTGCACCACATGAAGAAGAGTGGTTGGAGAATGGTCTTAAGTGGCAGTCCTGCTCTTAACTATTAGATTTCATTTACTAATAGCAAATTATTCCAGAAGCAGAGTATGCTGGCTGTGCATATTGGCTTCTTTTGGAATTACATATATTTGTAGTTGATCTCTTGTAGAAACACAAGAATCCAGGTGAATCCTGTCTTTAGCATGAGAGGCCAGGAATTATATAAGCTTTCATATTGTGATGCAAAGCAAATACCTTATCAGTCAAGTTTAACTGCTTAAACTTTTATCATCTCTTACTTTGTTAATTTTGGGGGTTTTTTTGTCAGTCATGAGTTGTGAACTCAGAGTCTAGGCTCTGTCCCTGAGCCTTTTTGCTCAAGGCTAGTGCTCTATCATTTTGAGTGTCAGCACCCCTTCCAGTTTTCTGGTGGATAACTGGAGATAAGAGTCTCACAGACTTGGCCGGGAACATGGCCTAGTGGTAGCGTGCTTGCTTAGCATGTACCCTGGGTTCAGTTCCTTGCTACCACATGCATAGAAAAAGCCAGAAGTGGTGCTGTGGTTCAAGTGGTAGAGCTCTAGCCTTGAAAAAGCCCAAGGACAGTGCCCAGGCCCTGAGTTCAGTTCTCAGGACTGGCAAATGATGAGTCTCACAGACTTTCCTGTCTGGGCTGGCTTTGAACTCAGCCTCCTAAATAGCTAGGATTACTGACATGAGCCACTGGTGCCTAGCATTTTTTATCTTTTGTTCATCTCACCTTCTAAGTGAATTAGGTTGTCAGATCAAGTTTTTTTATGAAAGAATTTATTAACATTGAGTTTTACATCATATTTCAAATGACATGTTTAAGAATGCAAACTATACCTATTGGGAAGTTATGGGGGCTCCTGGGGGGAGTTTGTGGGGTTCTTGGGAAGAGTGAAGTGAGTCCATGATCCATGGCCTGGGGCTCAGAGGTCAGTGAGCCTTGAACTCAGGGCCTGAGCACTGTCTTTGGGCTTTCTCAAGGATAGAGCTCTACTGTTTGAGCCATAGCACCATTTCTGGCCTTTTTTCTGTGTATGTGGTACCAAGGAATCAAACCCAGGTCCTCATGCATGCTAGGCAAACACTCTACCACTAGGCCAATCTCCCAGCCCTGTTTGGGCTATTTTCATATATTTTAAGGGGAAGGGATCCAAAAGGTTTTCTAGTCCATCCCTGGGAATCAAGTAGGATGTTCCTGATTTATAGAAGAGAAACTTGAATCATGAGAAGTTATAGTATTTTCACATAGTCCTTTTTTAAATTTAATTTTATTGTCAGGGTAATTACAGAGGGGTTACAGTTAGTGAGTATATATCTTGTTGTACATTTTTACCCCCTCCCATATTTTTCTCTCTCTTTCCCTCTCCCCTCACATAGTCCTTTGACCTAGGATAGAATAGGGCCATATGAGTGGAGCCAAAAGGGCTGGGTTCTTGTGTTGGTTTTGTTTTTAGTCATGAGACTTGAACTCAGGGCCTGGACATTGTCCCTGAGCTCTTGTGCTCAAGGCTACTAGCACTCTACTACTTTGAGCCACAATACCATTTCCAGTTTTTGAGTGGTTAATTAGAGTCTCTCGGGGGCTTTTCTGCCTAGGCTGGCTTGGAATCATGATCTTCAGATCTTAGCCTCCTGAGTAGCTAAGATTTCAGGCCTGAGCCACCGGCCCCTGACAGGGCTGAGGTCCCCCCCCACCCCATTTTTCTTTGGCAGTACTGTAGTTTGAACTCAAAGCCTCCTGCTTGCAAGGCAAGCACTCTACCACTTGAGCCACATACTCCCAGTCATGGGACTGTGCTTTTCACACGAATATGGCAGCAAAGTCCACAAAGACATTTTTTCTTTTTTTAACCAGTCCTGGGGCTTGTACTCAGGGCCTGAACACTGTCATTGGACTTTCTCAAGGCTAGAGCTCTACCACTTGAGCCACAGTACCACTTCTGGCTTTTTTCTATGTATGTGGTACCGAGGCATCAAACCCGGGTCTTTGTGCATGCTAGGCAAGCACTTTACCACTAGGGCCAAACTCCTGGTCCCAGAGAGTTTTCTTGATAGCTGTAGAAAACATATGGGAAAATTGGAAGATGAGGGAATTGTAATTGGAAATTCAGCATAGTTAATCAACCTCAGTCCTTGTGTCTGGTGAAAGAAGAATTCAGGCAAGACATAGAACATAGTGAAAGTGCTAGGAAAGTTAATTTGGAAAAAAAAATACACTTCCATTATACTAAAAGTGGGTCATCTCTAGGATGAGAATTACAACGATTTTTTTTAACCCAGGCACAAGGTTTTACTGAAATGTAAGGAGCTTAGAGCTTTAAGTTCTCAGGACCAGCTCATGGGCAGTCACTGTCCCTGGTGTGGCGGACTTTCACTGATTTGTATTTGACCTGCACTTATTTGCTGGCGTAGGTAGGTAAGGTAAAGATCTTTTGTTTTAGGAATTATTCTTTGACCCACTTTACGTTGCAAAGAAGCCTGACATTAATCTTTAAGTGGATACAGTGCTCAAAAACCCCATCTTGTAGCCAGGAGTTTGGCCTAGTGGTAAAATGCTTGCCTTGCATGCACGAAGACCGGGGTTTGATTTCTCAGTACCATATACATAGAAGAAGTCAGAAGTGGTGCTGTGGCTCAAGTGGTAGAGCTCTAGCCTTGAGAAAGCCCAAGGACAGTGCTCAAGCCCTGAGTTCGAGCCCCAGGACTAGCAAATAAAAATATAAACAAAACCCACCCCATCTTATGGCGTCCCATGATCTTGCTGGGCCTCTAGGCTGGTCGCAAAGCTTTATTTCAGTGTTATCTCAGAGTCTTTCTGATCCCATCCTCCATTTTAGTTTCCATTTATATTTCCCTATTGTTTGTGGCCAACTACTACCTATCATCGAATGTACTTTAAATTGACTTTTTGACGTTTTCCTTTTAGTGAATTTTATGTGGGTCCGATTAAACTGAGTTTAACACTGTTAAATATGATTCGTTGATATTCTTAGATTGATTTTCATGGATATGAATTTCATTTTGAAGAAAAATTGGTTTGCTGAACGTGAATTTTTTTTATCTTTTTATTTTTATATACAGGGGGATTTCATTATGACACTTCTACTCATGTACACAATCCAAAAGGATTGTACTAAAGCAGTTGTCCTAAGCTTGTAGAAGGAATTGAAAATTAGCTTTGCACTGAGAGAAATTTAAATAGAAAGCTGGTAATTTTTTTGTGTGCTATTCCCCGGGCTTGAACTCAGAGCCTGAGCACTGACCTTGGGCTTTCTCAAGGCTAGAACTCTACCACTTGAGCCACAGCACCATTTCTGACTTTTTTATGTATGTGGAACCAAGGATTTGAACCCAGGTCTTCATTCGTGCTAGGCAAACACTCTGTCACTAGACCAAACTCCTACCCCCAAGTTTGGTAATTTTGTAAGACTGTAATATTTCATGGTTTTGAGATTTTAAATGAAAAATAATGAGGCAGGAATGCTGAGAGTAAATGATGGAGCACTTTCTGGCATGCCCAAGGTCCTGGGTTTATCCCCAGGCCAGGCAGGATTATGGTACTTTCTGGAAAGCAATATACTATCATACAGTAATGAAAAGCATTCTAGATTCTATCATACTTTTCACTTTCTACTCACAGGATTGAAGTTCAGTAAAATTTCAGACTTTTGTTCTTTTCTGACATTTTTACATACTCCTTTTCCCTTACATGGATTTTCTGCCTCTTGCCTTTGTCTAGTCTGGATCTCATCCCCTTCTACCTTCCGCCCCCCTTGGGGGAGTGTTCTAAGAGAAATGGCATTATAAGGGTCAGAAAGAGCATTGGAATCATCTTCCAACAACATGTAGAGTCTGTTGATTTTTTTTTGCCAGTCCTGGGCTTGAGCTCAGGGCCTGAGCACTGTCCTTGGACTTTCTCAAGGCTAGAGCTCTACCACTTGAGCCTCAGCACCATTTCCAGCTTTTTACTAGGCATGTGGGGTTCCGAGGAATCGAACCCGGGTCTTCATGCATGCTAGGCAAGCACTCTACCACTAGGCCAAACTCCTGGCCCCAGTGTTGATTTTTTTTTTACCAGTCCTGGGGCTTGAACTCAGGGCCTGAGCACTGTCCTTGGGCTTTTTTTTTCCTAATTTTTTATTGTAATTAATAAAAGGGTTACATGATATTTGCCAGATAAAAGGTGCATTAATTCACATACATTGATACCCTTTCACATGTCTTGGTACCCATTACCCTCCCCCCCACCCCCCCTCCTTGGGCTTTTCTTCAAGGTTACTGCTCTACCACTTGAGCCACAGCACCACTTCCAGCTTTTCTATGTATGTGGTACAAAGGAACTGAATCTGGGTCTTCGTGCATGCTAGGCAAGCACTCTACCACTAGACCCAACTCCTGGCCTCAGGCAAGATTATTATTTTATTTTATATATTTTCATTGAAATTGATAGAAGGGTTACATTATATTC
Organism: Megascapheus bottae; assembly: GCF_031878675.1. Taxonomy (NCBI): domain Eukaryota; kingdom Metazoa; phylum Chordata; class Mammalia; order Rodentia; family Geomyidae; genus Megascapheus; species Megascapheus bottae. The sequence continues at coordinate 7,783,954 of NC_143547.1, read as the reverse complement.
ACCAGATAGAGGGTGCATTACTTCACATACATTGATACCCTTTCTCATGTCTTGGGCAAGATTATTTTTAATTATTTTTAATGTATTTTTATTTTTAAAGGCCTGGGCACTGTCCCTGACCTCTTTTGCTCAAGGCTAGTTCTCTACCACTTTGAGCCACAGCTCCACTTCTGGTATTCTGGTGGTTAATAGGAGATAACAGTGTCACTTAGGAACTTTCCTACCCAGGCTGTCTTTGAACTACAATCCTCAGATCTCAGCCTCCTTAGTAGCTAGGATTACAGGTGTGAGCCACTAGCACCCAGCTAAGATTATTTTTAATTCCCTTGTTCAATTAAGTCTTTTTTAAAAAGTAAAACAGAATTGCTTCCCTTAAAAACTTTTGTATTTCAATAATGGTTCTTACCAGTACCATGAATAATTGACCAGTATCAACTCATTAATACTCCAGTAGGAGAGTGCTTTAGGCTAATGAAGCTCCCTTTAAAATTAGTTTTTGAAAATGTCTTTCTGCAGCCCCAGGAAAATAGGAAGTTATTCCAAGCAAGAACAAAGTCAGTGAAGTGGGAGACTTTTTAAAATTGTTCTGCTAGCATGCACTAGTTGGTTGCCTGCTTAACATCCCTGTTTTAAATTTCCCATTGTGGTGAGGTGTCCAGGAAAAGGCCTCCATTTCAGAGGTACACACTTAGCCAAAAGTTGTTGCTCTGGGAAGCATTATTGCATCAATACCAAGCTGTCTTGCCTCCTAAGTAGGGTATCTCAACCACAGTGGCCTTTGTTCCTTCTTTGTGTTTGGGGCCCACCCAGAGCATTCTTCTTGAACCAGGTTTGTTTTCTCCATAATTAAACTTTTCTATGTTGAGGTCACTGTTTACTCCCATGCACTGAAAAGAAATATTACAGCCAGGCACAGTGGCTCATGCCTGTAATCCTAGCTACTCAGGAGGCTGAGATCTGAGGATCAAGGTTCAAAGCCAGCCTGGGCACAAAAGGACCTGAGACTCTTACTCCAATTAACCTCTAGAAAAGGAGAAGTGAGGCTGGGCTCAAGGGTAGGGTGGTAGCCTTGAGCTGAAGAGCTCAGGGACAACATCCAGGCCAAGTTCAAACCTTATGACCCACAAAAAAGAAAAAAAATATTACAGAGAGATGGCCCTATATACCCCCGCATCTAATCCCCCCCAGTGGCAATATATTATAACACTATATAGTACAGTATCACAACCATGGTGCTACCATTGGTTTAGTCAAGACAGAGAAGATTTCCATCACCAAAGGGACCTTTTCTAATGCTCTTTTTATAGCTGCCTGCTTCTTTCTTCCTGTCCCTCAACCCCTAGGGACAGCATGGTTTTATTATCCACCAGTTCTCATGGGTTATCAAGATGAAACTGGGCTTCAAAGTGGGACAATAATTGTGTACATATAAGACACATAGGGCCAGATGCTAGTGTATCATGCCTGTAGTCCTAGTTACTCAGGAGTCTGAGATCTGTGGATCGCAGTTTAAAGCCAGCCCAGGTAGAAAAGTCCATGAGACTATTGATCTCCAATAAACTACTCAGGAAAAGCCACCAATTGGCCGGGAATGTGGCCTAGTGGTAGAATATTAGCCTTGAGAATGCCATAAGGACTGTGCCAAGGCCCTGAGTTCAAACCCCAGGACTAGTAAAAGAAAAAATTCAAGCCCTAGGCCAGGTGTGATGGTAAAGAGAAGAATTTGAAAGTGTGACTCTTACACATGTCCACATGGGGGCAGCATAACACCATGCCTTGTTTCTGTAAAGCTTCAGGATAATGTGGGCAATTTCAACTGTGTTTGGTTCCTCTTTCTTTCTTTCTTTCTTTCTTTCTTTCTTTCTTTCTTTCCTTCCTTCCTTCCTTCCTTCCTTCTTTCCTTCCTTCCTTCCTTCCTTCCTTCCTTCCTTCCTTCCTTCCTTCCTTCCTTTTTGTTTTTTTTTTTAGAGTGTGTGTGTGGATTGGTGTGGGTGCTGAAGGAAGGAAAACCTCAGGCATCCTAGACTTTTCAGCTTTTCATACCCAGCCAATGCTTGTAACTCATGAAGTAGACACAAGAACCTGGGAGTGTGAGGGAGTTTTTCTTCCTGCTCCCCATCACTAACTTGTTACCTGCCTTTGAAGCATTGTGTGTGCACCTCAGAACTAGTGGGGAGGGACCAAGGCTGAACCTGGGGAGACCTGGACATAGGAGAGCTACATAGTTCTGTAGCTCGCCAGGGGAGACCATTATAGAGATCCTTGTGGGAAGGAAAAATGAAGTAAGGGTTCTATATGTTGTTGAACACAGGACGTTATGGACCTGAGGGACTATGGGAGTTTCTAAGTAGTTTATTGGACATAAGAGTGTCATGGATTTACCTGCCTGTGCTGCCTTCAAAGAACTATGATCCTTAGATCTCAGCCTCCTCAGTAGCTAGGATTACAGGCGTGAGTCACCCGCACTCATTTTGCCTTTAAATTCATGATTACATTCATGCTTTTGGGAAGCACATACTAATTAAGGATTGACTGAAAACAAACATGGAGAATGGCACTCACAGACCAAGATTGGTTTTGGAGTACTTCTCTTTCTCAAGCTTTTCCTATCTCAAGGCTGGGCATGTGGCTTAGTGGTAGAGTACTTGCCTAGTAGGGATGAAGCCCTGGGTTCGATTTTGCTGTACTACATGAATAGAAAAAGCTGGAAGTGGTGCTCTGGTTCAAGTGGCAGAGTGCTAACCTTGAGCAAAAGAAGCCTAGGCCCTGAGTTCAAGCCCCAGGACTGGAAAAAGAAAAGCTTTCATATCCCAAATACAGAATACAATCTGTAAAACCAAATTCACATGAGGAACTTTGAGCCTGAGGAAGTATTACTGCAACTTACACTGCAGGCCAGGTTTCCTAGACATCAAAAGGCATGTGCTCCCCTAAAAGGAGTGCAAGTTGCTATGGCAGCAAGGCATTCTGTGAACTTAGCGCTGCTCCCAGAGAAGAAAGCCCAGGCCCAAGCCATGTGAGGGTGCTCACATTAGCACTAAAGCTTATTTCTCCATAATAGTATACTTAAAAGCCACTTGTAACAGAGGGTATTGAATTATTTCTAATCTTAAAATCACCATGAAGATCCACTTAATCTATAATTTAGGCCTGTTAGAGTCTTTCTTATGGGAGTTAGTAGAGATTCTGAGCACCAGGAATATCTGGATTTCGTGTGTGTGTGTGTGTGTGTGTGTGTGTGTGTGTGTGTGTGTGTGTGAGAGAGAGAGAGAGAGAGAGAGAGAGAGAGAGAGAGAGAGAGACAGACAGACAGACAGACAGACAGACAGAGGCGTAGAGAGAGCTATCCATATTATTTCTAGATATTTGAATGCCAAATACATAGGAATAAATTATATTCATTCCTCCTTTGTGATTCTGAGATACTATGATTGACATCAGAGCACAACCCAAATCAAACCTGAGCATTCCATTTCACAGTGCTCTCCTGAAGTGCTCACTTGAATCACTCAGCATGTGACTCCTTTCAGAAAAGAAAATGTTCTCCATCTGTAAGGATTTGGTATCCAAAAGATTGGCTACTTTTGGGCTTCTTCTCTTCCCTGGGTGTTACTACCTAAGATCTGGGAGTCAGGCTCTTCTGCACACTGCCAGGCCTTTTGGTCAATTACTATTCTTTCTGATCCCTTTAGGATCAGACCTGGCAGGGGACAGACAGTTAGAGAATGGACTTGGTCCAGCTGAGCTGGTGTGGGCGACACTATAACTCAGAAGCTGTGGCTACTGCCCCTAGGCTTTTGAGCCTACTCCAGTGTGGTAGGGATGAACCGATGATGGATATGTATATATGGCCACACCCAGGCTGTGTGCCTAGCTGTCTTTACCACTCAACTGACAGGGAAAAATGTCCAAAAGTTAAAACTCCTATTTTGTTTTCTCTCTTGTAGCTATGGATGGATTTTTAAAATCAGATGAGAGACAACGATTAGCTAAAGAGAGACGAGAAGAAAGAGAAAAATGCCTGGGTAAGTTCTACACTTGGGTTCAAGTTCAAAGAAGTGGAGGTATGGTAATGTTTTTTTTTCTTCATAAGGCCTTTAAACATCTGTCAGTAAATGGGAAGAGAACTGGGACCATTATTAGATAATATGAAGAGAGTGAACCCACATAGCTACTAGCATTTCCACAAGGATTGCCTAATTCTCTGAATATGTCACTCAGTACACACTGGATCTCTGCTGTGTCCGGCACTCTGTACTTGGGTGTAGACTTGATGGTAAAGATCTAGGAAAGTCCTAGTGCCTTCAAGGGTAAATGGCCAGCTTCTCTTTGGGGCATCAAGAAAGGCCATTGTGAGAAGAACTGAGAAAAATCATCATTTAAGTCATTTTCTGCATGAGAACAGTAAGCATCATGGAGATAGGCTCTCCTTCTTGCAGGTGGTAGACAAGTACCCCAGGACAGGTTACTTGAGGTAGGTTGATGGTGATTTTCCTGCGGAACTGAGACAACTAAAGGATTGTTCAGATTCTTCTCCTTAGCCTCCTACTGGGCAAAGCAGGCACTAGAAACTGTTCTTTGGTTTGGCCAGATAGAGTTAAGGGCTCCTTAGTAAGAACTTATTTGGTCAAAATACCAGTCTTCTTTATTTTTTTCGCCAGTCTTGAGGCTTGACCTCAGGACCTGGACACTGTCCTTGGGTTTCTCAAGGCTAGCACTCTACCACTTGAGCCACAGTGCCACTTCCAGTTTTTTTCTGTTTATGTTGTTACCGAGGAATTGAACCCAGGCTTCGTACATGCTAGGCAAGCACTCAGCCACTAGGCCATGCACCCAGCCCCAACATACCAGTCTTCCATGTGTATTTTGACCCTTTGTTCAGCTCACTGCTTAGTGCTTGCGTAGTTAGCCGCCTTTTGGTTAAATGTACCTTTGTAGCCGTCCTTTCTCAAGCTAGTATATGACTTAGCTATTGTGTACCAATTTGACTTAGTGATAGCAAGAATAGACAGAGCTCCTCCGGGGACGGGCACTTATTGTGTACTTTCTCACTCAGTCTTTGCCATATTGTGATGTAGCAAACATTACTGACCCCATTTCACTAAGTAAGAACCAAGGCAAAACTGCATAGTTAACATGCCCCAAACCATGCAGCTGATGGCAGAGGTGTCTTGAGCTCAATCACTCACTGCATGTTATCATTCCAGCAGACTCTTCGCTTTTGACTTCTTGGTCTCAGTCAACCCACCTGGACTGCTGTAGGCATGATACCTCTCTTCTACTTTTCCATTCTAGCTGCCCGGGAACAGCAGATCCTAGAGAAAGAGAAAAGAGCCAAGATCCAGTACGAAAAGCAAATTGAGGAGCGATGGCGAAAAATGGAGGAGCAACGGCAGCGTGAGGACCAGAAGAGAGCTGCTGTGGAAGAGAAGAGGAAGCAGAAACTCCGAGAGGAAGAGGTAAGGTCCTATGAGCCTATTGCCCCAGGCAGCTTGCTTGCTTGCTTGCTTGCTTGCTTGCTTGCTTACTTATTTATTTATTCATGCATGCCAGTCCTGGGGCTTAAACCCAGGGCCTGGGCACTGTTCTTGGGCTTTCTCAAGCCATCCCGGGCAGGAAAGTCCAAGTCCATGAGCCCCTTATCTCTAATTAGCCACCAAAAAACCGGAAGTGGCGCTGTGGCTCAAATGGTAGAACGCTAGACTTGAGCTGAAGAACTCAGGGACAGTGCTCAGGCCCAGAGTTCAAGCCCCATAACCTACCAAAAATAAATAAGATAAAATAAATTTTATTGTAGTTCATTGCTTTAATTATCCTTTCTTTTCACTTACCTTTTTTTACAAAAGGAAAGCAGTTAATTCCTACAGAAATCTTCATTATTGCCCTCTGGGAAAATATTTAGAAAGCATATTTGGGGGTTAGAGAAGTATATCAAGAGTTAGATTGCAGGGCCAGAAGTATAGCCTAGTGGTAGAGTGCTTGCCTTGCATGTACAAAGCCCTGGGTTTGATTCCTTGGTACCACATACACAGAAAAAGCCGGAAGTGGCACTGTGGCTCAAAGTGGCAGAGCACTAGCCTTGAGCAAAAAGTGTCCAAGGACAGTGCCCAGGCCCAGTTCAAGCCCCAAGACTGGCAAATAACAACAAAAAAGAGATAGATTGCTTGTCTAGTAGTTACAAGGCCTGAGTTCAAACCCTAGTAGTGCCCTCAACCCAAAAAAGCATATTTGGATCATAGATTTTCTTTTCTTTTTTCTGTGCTGATACTGGGGCTTGGACTTGGCGCCTGGGTGTTATCCTTTAGCTTTTTTGCTCAAGGTTGGCATTCTACCATTTTTCGTGGTTAATTGGAGGGGTAAAAGCCTCATGGCCTTTTCCTATCTGGGCTGGCTTCAAACTGTGATCCTCAGATCTCAGCCTCCTGAGCAGCTAGGATTACAGGCCCAGCTAACAAATATATTCTAGGTGTTAACAAGTATATTTTAAGGATGTGATCATAGCCTTATATTAGGTAATCATCATGACTTAGTTTTTCTTTTTGCCATTCCTGGGGCTTGAACTCAGGGCCTGGGCACTGTCCTTGAGCTGCTTTTGTGGAAGGCCAGTACTCTACCACTTGAGCCACAATGCCACTTGTGGATTTTTCTGTTTATATGGTACTGAGGAATCAAAGTAGGGAGGGCTTCATGCATGCTAGGCAAGCACTCTACCACTAGGCAGCATTCCCAGCCCCATGATTCAGTATTTTCTTTTTTTGGTGGGTCGTGGGGCTTGAACTCTGGGCCTGGACACTGTCCTTGAGCTCTTCAGCTCAAGGCTACCTCCCTACCCCTTGAGCCACAGCCCCACTTCCCGTTTTCTAGTGATTAATTAGGGATAACAGTCTAACAGTCTTTAGAGTCTTTAGTGCCTGGGCAGGCTTTGAACCATGAGCCTCAGATCTCAGCCTCCTGAGTAGCTAGGAATATAGGTTTGAGCCACTATGCGCAGCCCAAGATTCAATATTAATGTTAGCAATATAGCAGTTTAGAAATCTGTACAATAAGATACAAAAGTTTTGTATTTTTAATATCTCTCAATGCTTGCCTATCACTATGATATGATTTTTCCAATTCCTTTTTTAGTCATGGGGCTTGAACTCTGGCCTGGGTGCTGTCCCTGAGCTCTTCAGCTCAAGGCTACCACCCTACCTTAGAGCCATAGCCCCATCTCCCCTTTTCTAGAGATTAATTGGAGATAAGAGTCTCATGTTAGTATTGCCCCAGCTGGCTTTGACCCTTGATCCTCAGATCTCATCCTCCTGAGTAGCTAAGATAACAGGCATGAGCCACCATGCCTGGCTTATCCACTTCTATTTTTATTATTTAAAAAGCACATAAACACATGCATAGGCATGCACAATGAGATGCATCTTAGATCATGATACACCTGTTTACCCTGTTTATGGTGAGGTGATCTCTTTGTTTATCTTAGCAAGTGAAGATGTAAACAAAGCTCTTAGCCATGGCTCACCTTTTTGGCCTGTAGTGTAACAGCTGTGGTCTTATCTGCTCGGTTCAAGCCTTCACATGGCTAAGACCAGGTCATGTAAAACCTGTCTGTCTGTCTCTCTTCGTCGTCAAAGATGGTTACAAGAATGAAAGGAGATGACTTTTGTGAAAATGCCCAAGAAAACAACTAATTCAGAGCAATCACTCAGAAATGTGTCGTTCAATCCAGTTACTTCAACTGACCTTGGAAGATTGTAGCAAGGTCAGGAGAAAAGTATTCAGAAGGAATTATGTCACCAATTCTATAGATTATATATTAAAAAAAAAACCCACAGCGTGAGAAGCTGTTTTAGTTACTTGGGATAAATTCCCATTGTCAACCTGTATATTTCTCAAAACCTCTAGATTTGCCCATTTTCTTCTTATCCTCCATTCTTGATGACTTAGAACTTTTGCCCACTCTCTCTGGTCTCTACATTTTGATTCCTGACATCTTGCTGATTCATGAGAAAGCTTGTCACTGCTGCATGCAGGAAGGAGCACTAAGAAATGTCACATATCCTACAGATCACAGGCTCCTCTTTGGAAGCAGTTCCTGAGTAGAATTTCCCTTTATTTGTAGTGCTTGGAAGCATGTTGCATCAAGCGGTCAGACCCTTGCAGATGAGGGAATACATGGCAGATGGTTGGTCCTGATGCAGCTGAATCTACTGATTTCACTTCTGGCAAATTTTCTACCTAGTTCTGTGCTTCTTTGCATCTCTGATGGGGTGGGGGTAGGGAGAATGATGTCTGACCTTTGTCAGCATAAACACAAGCTGAGCTTGCTTTTCTCTTCTCCTTGGGTGCAGCACAGCACAGCATGAGAGGGTCAGACTAGGTGGAGAACTGGACTTTCTAAGGTTGTGTAGCAACCCAAGGAAAGAGAAGCTTTCCTCTGCCATCCTCTGCCATCTGCTCCTAACCACGGGGCCCCGGGGGACCCAGATGTAGCTTAGGCCCTTGCCGCATACAAGCTGTCCAATTAAAACTACGTCAGTGTTGGCTGTATTACCGGTACTGAGGCTTGTTTAATGTCTTCTTGGATGTTCTTTAGAATAGTGGGATCCATCTTTACTGTGGAAATACCAATCCAAAGGCAGTCTCTTTGAACACTACATGGTGGTTCTTGGAGAACTCTATGAAGGTTGTTGTGTGGGTAGACACTCTTGATTCTCTTCTTAATGTCGAATGTAAGTCTCTTCTTTTTTTGTTGTGTCTTGACTCTCAACCAAGAATACATCTCTTCTGCAGGACATTTTGCTTCTCTATCCTATTGGAAACTGTGTTGGCTAACAGATCCTACCTCTCTAGGTCTGATACTTAGGAGATCACAAGAGGATGTCTTGCTACCCAATGCAGCCCTCTCCTGGCTTCATATCACTACGTTTGCCACAATGCTGTTCTTGGTAAAAGACCTTATATCCATACCAAAGTAGAAATGGGTGATATTTCTGCATTCCCACCGTATTAGGAATGTAAGAACGCACAGAAGCAAGTAGAACATTCTATGGAGGTTAAGTCACTTTGATTTCAGCTTCTTTAGGACCAACCATTTGACATAACATTCCCTCATCTCAAGGTACAGGTCTCAAAAGTTTAGCTCATTGGAAAAGCACTAGCCTGGCCAGTGTAAGGCCCTGAGTTCAGTCCTCTGTTCTAGAAAAAAAACAACCACCCACCCCTAGCCTTCCCCCAGAAAAACCCTGCATGGGCAAGTCAGGCAAAGTGGCTTATGCCTCTAATCTCAGCTACTCAGGAGGCTAAGATCTGAGAATCCTGGTTTGAAGCTTTCCTCGACAGAACAATCCACAAGACACTTATTTTTTTTTGCCAGTCCTAGGTTTGAGCTCAGGGCCTGAGCACTGTCCTTGGACATTCTCAAGGCTAGAACTCTACCACTTGAGTCACAGCACCACTTGCAGCTTTTCTATGTATGTGGTACCGAGGAATCGAACCCGGGTCTTCATGCATGCTAGGCAAGCACTTTAACCACTAGGTCAAAATCCTGGCTCCTCCACCCATTAACTAGCAACATACTGGAAGTAGAGATGTGGTAGAGTGCCATCTTTGATAACAAAAGCTAACCAAGGGCACAGACCCTGAGTTGAAGCCCCAGTATTTGCAACAGGCTGGAGAGAGGCTAGATACTGGTGGCTCACCTGTAATCCTAGCTACTTAGGAGGCTGAGATCTGAGGATTACACTTAGTACACAGCCTAGAGTCTTAGTTCATGAGACTGTTATGTCCAGTTAAGCACCAAAAAGCCAGAAGTGGGAGCTGTGGCTCAAGGGGTAGAATATAATCCTTGAATGAAAAAAAGCTAAGCAAGAATGCAAGGCCCTGATTTCAAGCTCCACTACAGGTAAAAACAAAATACAAAACAAAACAAAAACATTGGTTGGCCAGTGCAACAGATTACCTTGGTCTTGATTTTCCAAATTCACCATGTAATAGCTAGAGCTACAGATCAAGTTGTCAAGAGTAAAATGCCCCCTCATTCCTTCTTTCCAGTAAGTCACATCCCATAGTATATAGAATTCTAAGAATGAGAATTTGTCTTGTCCTTTCCCATCCTCTGTTGACTATCAGCTGATATTTCAGAACCGTATTTATCATCTAACACTATTTTTCTGATATGACTGACCTTTCTCTGCTCTGTTTCTCAAACTCAGCCATTACCACAACCACTGGGTCTCATACCATGGTCCCTATTGTGGCAGCACCAGACAACTCATTAGAAATGCAGAAAAGTCCATGAGACTCTTATTTCCAATTAATCACAGAAAAAGCCAGAAATAGCCAGGCAGTGGTGGCTCACACCTGGAATCCTAGCTACTCAGGAGGCTGAAATCTGAGGAGCCAGGTTCAAAGCCAGCCTAGTCACGGAGTTCCATAAGACTCTTATTTCCAATTAACACCAGAAAACTGGAAGTGGCACGAGCAAGGTTCAAAGCCAACCTGGGCACAAAATTCCATAAGGCTTATCTCCAGTTAACCACCAGAAAACTGGAAGTGGCACTGTGACTCAAGTAGTAGAGTACTAGACTTGAGCTGTAGAACTCAGGACAACACCCAGGCCCATAGAGTACCTGCCTTCCTTGTGCAAGTCTCTAACTGATAACCAATACTGGAAAAACATTATTCAGCAAGTTGCATCCTGACCTTGCTGAGAAACCCGAAGTATAGACCCCCAAAGTCTTGTGTTTTAACAACATTTCAAGTATAGCACATTCAAGTTTTAAACCCACTGTTCTAAACTGTCCCATTACCTTTCTCTTCATATTCAGCTTTAAAGAAGAAGCATTGGTGAAGCATTTACTACCTCTGGTACTAGGCAGGTAGGAAGTCTTTTCATTTTATAAAAGGAAAGTGAAGTGCAAGGATGTGAACAGGTTAACTCAAGGTCATAGGGCTAAAATATGGTAGGCAGAGGTAGGATTTCCATCCTTACCTCCTGGCACCAGTATCTACATTTCTGTCCATTTTATCACATGAAAGAAGAGAAAGACACAAGTAGTAGACGATGCCTACCTATACACACCTAACTTCTAACAAGAGTGGAGTTGAACTTTGTGTGTATGTGTATGTGTATTCTAGGGCTTGAACTCAGGACTTAGGCACTATTACTGAGCTTTTGTGCTCAAGGCCAATGTTCAACCACTTTTTTTGCCAGTTCTGGGCTTGAACTCAGGGCACTATCCTTGGGCTTTCTCAAAGCTAGCATTTTACTACTTGAGCCACAACATCACTTCTTGGCTTTTTTCTGTGTATGTGGTACCAAGGATTTGTGTGTGCTAGGCAAGCACTCTACTTAGGTCATACTCCTGGCTCCTGTTCAACCACTTTGAGCCACAGCATCATTTCTGACTTTTTGGTAGTTTATTGCAGATGAGAGTCTCACAGACTTTCTAGCCAGGGCTGGCTTTGAATAGTAATCCTCAGATCTCAGTCTCCTGAGTAGCTAGGGTTACAGGCGTGAGCCACCAGCAGTTGGCTTTTGGAATGTTTTAATTATTCCATTACAACCTCTTTGGGTTCTGTCAATCCCCCTTCTCTTAGGATTTGATCGGTACCTGTTTTTCCCCAAATGAATGGTTCAAAATAAGCTTATCTTTCTCTCAGGGATAGCTCCATTTACGAAAGGTCTAAAGGAGGCCAGGAGTGTGGCCTAGTGGTAGAGTGCCTGCCTAGCATGCATGAAGCTCTAGGTTTGATTCCTTGGTACCACGTACACAGAAAAAGCCAGAAGTGGTGCTGTGGCTCAAGTGATAGAGTGCTAGCCTTGAGAAAGCCCAACGACAGTACCCAGGTCCTGAGTTCAAGCCCCAGGACTGGCAAAAGGTCTAAAGGACAGAATCTCTTGGTGGCATTTGGAACAGCTTGGTGGATTTAAGGTAAAAGGCATGGTTAGTACCTAAAGATTATTGAACAATCCTTATAACTCTGTCTCCTAGGTAGCTTCTCAGCAGTGTGGTTGATTCAGTGAGACTTGGTGTTTTTTTTCCTTCTTTTTGGGGGGTCATGGGGCTTGAACTCTGGGGGCGTGGGCGCTGTCCCTGAGCACTATAGCTCAAGGCTACTGCCCTACCCTGGAGTCACAGCCCCACTTTCCCTTTCGTAGTGATTAATTGGAGATAAGAGTCTCACGGCTTTATAGTGTCCGGGCTGAACTGTGATCCTCAGATCTCAGAGCCTCTTGAATAGCTAGGATTACAGGCAGGAGTCACCGCACTCGGCAGTTTTTTCCTTCTTTTTGGGACCTTTATTAGATGCAGAGCTGTCATGTTAAGTCATTTCAGCCTATAGGAAATCTCCCCTAACTCAGCCCACACTAAATGTGCTATAGGGTGAGGCTTTAACCCTTAAATTAGATCATTCATCACTTTATATTAAATCTATATAATGAGTTTACCATTCAGTCCCAGTCTCCAGTGATCTCATTTTGGATATCACATGGTTGGAGAAGTTCAACTTTTATTTGTCAGACCACCAGTGTTTGGCCAACAGAATTTAATAGCTCAGGGTCATAATGTTGGAAAAGCCAGAAAATGCAGACTCATGATTATAGAGTACTCAGCCCCAAACTAGAGCACCATTACCAACTAGTATAAGTCTGGGTTGTACAAAAGGGAGAACATATCTCCTTCTACACTTGCACATTCTGGGAGAGACTTTTATCAAAAGTACATTAGAAAGATGTTATTGAGGGACAATTATACAGAGGTGACTGAGATGGACAGAAACGAACTTGCTTCTCCCATCCCTCCGGTGTACACAAAGGGACCAGCCAGACCTCCTAAGTGACTTGTGCATGTGACATAACAGAACCTTTTCCTGATAGTTAAGTCAAGGATTATTTCAATTTTTTTGTTTTTTTTTTTTTTAAATTAAGCTAGGGGAAAAAATCCTGCCTTTGTGTTCTGGACTCAGAGGAGCCACATTAGCTCAGTGTAATGAGCAGCCTTGCTCCAGTGGAGGCAGGGAGAGAAGTGGAGATTTGCAGAGTCATTGAGGTGGTGAGGTGCAGAATTAAGAAGCCTTTTCTCCAATGTCAAGGACAACTTTATGAAAGTTACTTTGCTTAACAGGAGAGAGTGCTTTTGATAAATCCTTTGTTAAAAGAGAAACTTGATAAGTTTGTTTTTCAATTATGTGGTTAAAAATTGTATCGTTCTCCCCCCCCCAAAAAAAACATCTCACTCTGGGACTGAATAGCTGTTTTATTTTGTGGCAAGAAGGTTCTGTCCTTTCCTATTGCAAATTTTGACATATGCAGTATTATTCCTTGAATACTACTAGTTGAAAAGTGTTATAATATAGAAAACAATTGATTTGCCTTTAAGAAATTCTAAGATGAAAATGAGACTTTGTAAAATGGGTCTCAGTGTCACCTATTATCCCATAGAGCTATAGGTAAGACTGTAGAGAGTAAAAAAAATCTTATTTTTAAAACGTGATTCTGTTGTTATTACAGAGGGGTCACCATTTCATAGGTCAGGTAATGACCTTTTTGGGATAATGTTATCCGTTCCTTTGTTTTCCCCCCTCCCTCCGGTTTTCCCCCAAATCATTTTTAAACCTCAACTTAGGTTTTCATTTAAAACTTAAGTGAGAATGTTGTAAGCCTTAGGTTTTCATTTAAAACTTAAGTGAGAATGTTGTAAGCCTTCCATTAGAAAGGCCTTAGCTGTGTCCTGGAGCCAAATTTCAGTTTTCTTACTGGGTGGGGCAACACAGGACTTGAGACAGGCCTGAAGGAGTTAATGCTTGTTGGGCATTATTCTTAAACAAATCAGGGGCTGGCATAGCAGCGGCAGCTTCTCCCCAGGGAAAGGCGGGGAGGAGACAGGGACAGAGGAGGAGACAGGACAGAGTGTTCAGCTGGAGAGCCAGTGCTAGCTTAGCCGCATTGTTTACTCTCTACCCACCAAGGACAGGCTGGTGTGGTGGAGAGAGCATGTGTGCCTGGGTTTAGGATGCTAGGCACAGTAAGCCCCATTTGGTGACTCACCCGGAGCACTGAGGCGCAGCAGTTGCAATAACACTGGGTGTTGGTCTCTCTCTCTGTTAATATCCAACACTTTGAACTGGGCAGGAGCGGCTGGAAGCAATGATACGGCGGTCCATGGAGCGTACCCAGCAGTTGGAGCTTAAGAAGAAGAACTCATGGGGAGCATCTGTGGCCTCTGGGTCCGGAGGACGTGATTGTAAGTGCAGGGCTGTCCCCACATTGCTGAACCCCAGTAGGAGATGATGGGTATCTACAGAATCTGGGAGATGTTGTGCACAATTTTACAGGCTTCCTTTCCCATACTTGTATTTAAAACCTGCTCATGCAGTTCTTGGGAGGAAGAGCTGTACGTGCTTCTCTTGCTGGCAAACTGTACTTGATGCAATCCTGGGTTTGAGGAAGAAAGAAAGAAATCAAGGCAAAGAAATGTAGAGCCTGGCTAGCTGGAACCAGCAGACAGATTGGCTGATTTCAGCAGAGGGAAACGGCAAGAGGCTCAATCACAGCTCCAGATGAGACTGGGAATGGCTTAACACTTGCCTGCTTAAAAGGGCTGGGCCTTTTCCTCCCCTCATTATGAGTTTTCGTTGCTCTTTTGATTTTGTTGCAAGATATATAACATTTATTTCATTATCCAGTTCATACTCATCTTTAAATTTTCAAATGTTTACATCATTGTATAGATTGTTAACTAATCTCACAGTGACTTTCCCCTCTTTTCAACTGTCACACTAGGTTTGTGATCTCAGCATTCTATTAGGTAGGACTCTGTACTAGCATTCTGAGAATAATGGCTTATGGTATATCTCTTGACTTTGTTGTATTGTGCTCTTAGCAGTGCATATCCTTTTCTTTGGTGAGAAGTCAACAACCCCTTTGTTATTTTTCTCATTTCCTAATTAGAAATGAAAATGCAACAACCAATCAAGACTTTTTTCTTTTACCTCTCTTTGCTCTGATTTTTTTTTTGCTGTGTAGGTGAATCAGAAAATACCCCACCCCCTCCTCTAGGTTTAGCAGCCAGCACCCTCCCTCCGGATGCGGGGACCACTGCCACTGCTGCCGAGTCTACCAACGGTATATCCAAGAATCACCGTGCCATAGCATGTTGTGATAAGTGTTCTGACCACCCTCCTCCATCACTGTTTGTCTCAAGCACTTTCACAATTGGTTTCTTAATCTGACCAGTTATAACTTTTCTTCTAGAGATGTCACTGACATGCCCATACTTCGTTCCTCTATCATCGTGGAGCTGTGCATGTCTTGTCTTAGTGTCCTGGAGGCATTTCATCTTCAGTTCACTTGCCTTAAAAATCTTGTCAATATTTGATTTTTTTTAGTGCACTTAGATCTTTGACAGTCTCATTAATCATCTGTTTAAGGCACTGAGTGGTGATGTATCACTTGAGATTAAAAAAGCAGAAAACACATAGGGTTCTGAAGTCGAATACTTGGTGTTAGCGTGATGGATTCTGGGAAGAGCATTGAGAGGGAGTCCTAGGGAATTTTTGTTCTACTGCTAACACTAGGAGGTCCAAAGAACACAAAAACTTGCCTAGGTGCTTGATTTCATCTCTCTCCAAGGCTTCTGTTTTAGATTCAGGCCTGCTGAATCCTTACGATCTAGATTAAGAGGAAAACTAGTAAGATTTAGTTCCCATTTTAAAAAAATAATGATTTTTAGAAAGTCAACCAATTTTTTGCTGACAAGGGAAAAACAAAATATAAGAGATGCAAGCCAGTGGTGATGCCTGATGCTTGTAATCCTGGCTACTGAGGAGGCTGAAATCTGGACAATTATGTTTGTAAATCAGCTTCAGCAGACAAGCCCCATGAGGCTCCATCTCCACTTAACCAGCAAAAAGCCAAGCTGGAGGGATGGCTCAAATGATAGAACCCCAGCTGTGAGTAAGCAAGTAGGGTGAGGGGCCAGAATTTCTTTTTGGGGGGAGGGGGCATCATGGGGCTTGAACTCTGGGCCTGGGTGCTGTCCCTGAGCTCTTCAGCTCAAGGCTACCACCCTACCCCTTGAGCCACAGTTATTTTTCTCATTTCCTAGTTAGAAATGAAAATGCAACAACCAATCCAGACTTTTTTCTTTAATCTCTCTTTGCTCTGACTTTTTTTTTGCTATGTAGGTGAATCAGAAAATACCCCATCCCCTCCTCTAGGTTTAGCAGCCAGCACCCTCCCTCTGCCACTGCTGCCATGTCTACCAACGGTATATCCAAGCATCACCATGCTATAGCATGTTGTGATAAGTGTTCTGACCACCCTCCTCCATTACTGTTTTCTAGTGATTAATTGGATATAAGAGTCTCACAGTCTTTAGTGCCTGGGCTGGCTTTGAACTGCGATTCTCAGATCTCAGCCTTATGAGTATCTAGGATTACAGGCATGAGCCACCGCGCCCAGCCAAGGAACCAGGATTTCAAACCCTTGGTAATAAGCCAGATTAAAAAGAGGAAAGGGAAAGGATGCAATGTTTACCAGCAATACAGAAGGTCATATTATCAGTAGGAATAAATGTCCTTGGTTTCTGTCATTCCTTTGACAAATAATATCCTTATTAGCAGTGTGTAACAGGACAATTTTTGCTGCACAGACTGAGGCACTGGCCTTCCCCCACTGAGGGGTACAAATATAATAATCATTCCCTTTGAATTAATACTCAAGGCAGGATCGGGGTGAGATGAATGAGTGACTCAGACATACTAAGAGGTTGCTAAACATCCCAGTAATCAGTATAATAATAATTTTTTTAGTGAAGTATTTTTGGCCAGTCCTTGGCTTGAACTTAGGGCCTGAGCACTGTCCTTGGTCTTTCTCAAGGCTAGAGCTCTACCACTTGAGCCACCACACCCTTCTGGCTTTTTTCTATGTACCGAGGAATCGAACCCGGGTCTTCGTGCATGCTAGGAAAGCACTCTACCACTAGGCCAAACTCCTGGCCACTTAGTGAAGTATTTTTAAAAATAAAAATATAAAATAATCCATAGTAAAGTACTAAATTTCCTTCTCTCTCCCTCCCTTCCTTCCTACCTCTATGTCTCCCCTTCCTTTCCCTTTTTCTCCTCCATCCTCCCTCTCTCTGTAACCCATTTTAGGTACTCACTCTAATATTGAACTATAACTCAAGCCCAAAATACAGAATTTCTAAAGAACAATGTCATACTGAGTTATATTAGAGTCTGGAGCAAAAGGAACAATATGCATCCTGTTGTTTTATATCATTTCTAATAACTCCTTTTTTCCAGAAAAGTAAAGTAGTTCAAACAATTGAAAACTAGTTTAACAAAATATAATTTCAAGGTGAAATATGTTATCCCCAGTCCATCTGCATTGCCCTTTGACTTCAGCTTAACTAAAATTATTTAAGATAGCTACTTAGTGGCAATTTTCAGACCTGACAGTTCTCATTTTTCCAAATAAAATGAGCAGAAAATACTGATGAATTTGCTTCCTCTGCAGTGAGAGACATTCTTTTTTTCATATATTTTTATTGTAATTAATAGAAGGGTTACATTATATTTACCAGATAGAAGGTGCATTAATTCACATACATTGATACCCTTTCTCATGTCTTGGTCCCCATTTCCCTCCCCCCCACACCCACCCCTCATCTTGTTTTCCCCCTTCCCTATCCAATTAGTGAGAGGCATTCTTTAAAAAAAAACCAACAACAAAACCACAGGCTTAGCCCAGCTGAGCTGGACACTGACAGCACATCTCCATTATCTTTTTTTTTTCTTTTTCTTTTTTTTTTTTTGCCAGTCCTGGGCTTGAGCTCAGGGCCTGAGCACTGTCCTTGGACTTTCTCAAGGCTAGAGCTCTACCACTTGAGCCTCAGCACCACTTCTGGCTTTTTCTATGTATGTGGTACTGAGGAATCAAACCCAGGTCTTCGTGTATGCTAGGCAAGCACTCTACCACTAGGCCAATCTCCCGGCCACATCTCCATTATCTTTAATGATTGAATTTAGAAATTTGTCTGAAATAATGGCTTGAACATCAAAACACCAAACCTAGGGTCTCATGTTAAATCCTAACCATAAACTGCTGCAGCATTTATGTAAGGGACATTTTTAACCCCATCCCTTAATAAGAGAACGAAAACAAACTGTCTTCAATAGCTTCTTGTATTCCATTTTACTTCTTTCTCCAAACTGAGCCACAGATAATCCTCAAAGAAAGTTGTATTTTGGCACAGAGTCTCAGTCAAACTGTAGAACATTTTCAGTTAGTGATTTGTCTCTGAGTCCACATTTGTTTTGTTTTTGTGTGGTATGACTATGTTTACAAAAATCTCTGGACACACACACACACACACACACACATACACACACACACACACACACACACACAATGTGTTGAGCTGAGAGCATGGCTTTAGTTGAACATCTGTTTGAGTGTGAACATTTGAAATTGAAGAGAAGTCCATAGTGAAGAAATATAGATGGATATTTGCTGGAGCTTGAGCATTTCCAGGTTCGAATCATGAGATGTCAGGATCATGGATACAGAGTGTGTTGTGCTATGGTAGTACTCTACTGGTGGTATGCAGATGAGGACAGGAAGGACACTTTGGAATATGTGGTTCTCTGTCAACAGTGGTGTGAATACCAATGTCTTTAATGCATTTCTCTGCAGCATGTGACAAACTTTCAACATCAACCATGAATTTGCCAAAGCAGACGGAGCCTCCCATGAGTAAACGCCTGTCTTCGTCCACCGTGGCAATATCCTATTCCCCAGACCGAGGCAAGTGCATGTGTAGACCTAGTGTCTCCTGTTTGCTTCTTTCTGGTGTGAGTATGTTAACACTGGCCTTTTCTAAGTGCCCTTCCTGAGCCTTGTGCAAATACTTCTGTGGTCTTAGCCTCCATGGCCTTGCTAACAGAATTTTGGAAGACAGTGTTGCTTAGTAGAGCCAGGTTGTTGTTGGGTAGGGAACAGTCTTCAAGAAACCAGTCACTTGCCACAGAGCAGGAAGGAATTTAAAAGGGACAGGAGACAGTTGATTAGCCAGGAAGAACAGAATTGATGAGTCAGAGGTTGTTTTTTTTTGGGGGGGGGAGGAGCTTTGTGTGTGGAAAACATGGGCCTCTGCAGTTGTCCATGGTTTTGTAGAGCTGCCAGGTTGATCAATGAAAACAGAAGCAATGTGAGATGTGTAAAATAGGGAAAGGATGGATATTCTTTTCCGGCACTGTTTTGAGTTGGGAGATGCTGCCTTTTAGGGACTGGTGCCAGTTCTAGTACCCAAATAATTTTAATGACATCTGTGTTCTAATGGAGGCTCAGATGAGTCTTTGAAGGCCTGAATTTATGTCTTTCATGATATGAAAGTCAAGGTGTATTCCATACATACTCTAAAGTACCACTGGAGAGGAAGTATTAGTTGAGTATAGGGTATATCAAACCATCACAAGTGGTGAGCAGGAAGAGGTTTGTGACTCACAGTGTCCAGTTGGCCTCCCTGGCTATCGTTCACTGGCATTGACCTTACTATTGTATCAGAGACAGTGTGTGTATATCAGAGCATCTGTGATTGTCTAGAGTCTGCTGATTTCAGGTGCCATTCATAGGTCGGGACCATAGGAACTTGGAAAGAATTGGATAAGAAAATTCACACTCCTGCTGGGTACCAGTGGCTCATGCCTGTCATCCTAGTCTCAGGAGGCTGAGATCTCAGGATCACAGTTCAAAGCCAGCCCAGACAGAAAAGTCCATGAGACTCTTATATCCAGTTAACCACCAGAAAGCTGCAAGTGGAGCTGTGGCTCAAGTGGTAGAGTATCAGGCTTGAGCAAAAAAGCCAAGTGAGAGCATGAGACCCTGAGTTCAAGCCCTAGTGCAGGCATCTCCCACCCCCCAAAAATACTCTTTATAGCTATCCATAATGAATATAGTCCATATGTTTTCAAAGATTCACATGGTTACAGATTGATGTTAAATTCTTTTTTACATTGATTAACATGTAAACATAAACATGCTATTATATACTATTAATGACTAAATTATTTGATTTTAAATTATAAATTGGAAATGTATAATTCTCAAACCAAAGAATACAAAGTAATTCTTTGAATCGATTGCCATATAATATATTCCGAAATCATTAAGCTATTTTGGGCATAAAATTTTAGATTACAAATCCTATTATCCTCCACTAAAGCTGATAATCAGCTATTATTTTCATGCCTTCTGATTCAGTTTTTACCTTTATTTACAGGGAAACTATATGAAAGGATCTATTTTTGTATTATCATAAGATGGCATATTGCATTTAAAAGTGTGTTATACAATATCTCAACAGAAGACCTATTTTGTAGTTGTAATCTTCTTTTTATCACTATTAAGTGTACTTGACTCTAAATTAACATCTTGGGAGATGGGCTAATTTCCTCTAAATGATTTAGATCACTATACTGTAATAGTGTATTAGGTAAATTCTAGTGCCCCAAGAGAATTAATGCACTTTCCCAAACTCTAAATGATGCATCGTTTGTTTTGTTTTATTGTGACAAATTCAAAAGTCACTGATCATCATACTATTTTTATTTTCCACAGTTGCTTTGCCACTCAATATTTAATTTGCATCATGCATGCACTGTGTTATTAACCATTTTTTGTTTTATTTTAATTTTGCTTTAAAATTTTTTTTCATTTGATTTCATCCTTCAGCTCATCGCACTTACCTTAGTCCCATGGAAAACTTTCTTGTTATGCGACTGTTGACACCCACACAGGCTTCTTTAGCCAGAAGCAGAAGTGCATTCATGTTCTCTGAGCAGGCCAGAGACCCAGGTAAAAGAGGTTCAGCTGGTGACATCAAGAAAAACAATCAGATCAGTGTTGGTCAGCTTTGGAATGTACTCCTGAAATTTTGTGTTTTACTTGCCATTTCCTGGCTTTGTGAAATGTCTTCATTGGTCAATAACATTTTCTACCCACCAGTGTTTTGCTGTTGATGGTTTTTTTAAAGTGTCACAGAGGTGAGTAAATTATTGTGACTAAGGGTATGTGCATTAGGGAAAAAAATCCACTGGTGTGCTATGAAGGTTAATGGCCTTTTCTTAGGAAATGGTTTGGCACTGTAGCTTGTAGAGCACAGTCTCTGGCATTCTGTAGCTCGCTTGATCACTCACTAGCTCTTAAACTTTTCAGAAAGTTGTTTCACTTCTCTAAACCTCAGTTCACTTATCTATAAAATGGAAGTTATTTTAAATCGGGAGGACATGGTAGCACATGTCTCTACTCAGGAGACTTATTTGGGAGGGTTGTAAATTCAAGGGCAATGAAATGAGACCCCCATCTCAAAATTTTAGTACTGAATTGTTACAAGAATTAAATTGGATAATGATATAAATGAGATAGTATAGTCGTCACCTGTGGCTCATGCCTATAGCCCTACATACTCAGGAGGCTGAGACCTAAGGATCACGATTCAAGTTTGCCCAAGCAGACAGTCTTATCTCCAATTAGCAGAGTCTTATCTCCACGAAACCATCAAAAAGCTAGACCTGGATGCATGGCAAAAATATGAGTGATAGTGAAAGGCTACAAATTCAAGCCCCACTACTGGCACAAAAATGAATGAATGAATGACTAAGAGAATGAGAAGGGAAGGTGAGGATGAAGTAAAAGATGATTGGCACAGAATAAGAAATCAGCCTTGCTACTTAAAAGCTGGTTGATGGAGCATCAGTGACAACATCACCTGGGAAGTTAAGGACAGCCAACCCGTAGACCTCCTAGAGCTGCACATTAAAGTCTGAATAAACACTGGATCAGGGTAAGGAGTGTGGCCTAGTGGTAGAGTGCTTGCCTGGCATGCACAAAGCCCTGGATTTGATTCCTCAGTACCATATACAAAGAAAAAGCCAGAAGTGGTGCTGTTCAAGTAGTAGAGTACTCGTCTTGAGAAAGCCCAAGGACAGTGCCCAGGCCTTGAGTTCAAGCACAAAAACAAAACAGCAACAAAAAAAGCACTGGTGGGGTGAGGTGGCTCACGCCTGTAATCCTAACTACTCAGGAGGCTGAGATCTGAGGATCAAGGTTCAAAGCCAGCTCAGGCACAAAAGGACCTGAGACTATTATCCCCAATTAACCTCTAGAAAACTGAGAAGTGGGGGCTTGGCTCAAGGGTGGGGCAGTAGCCTTGAGCTAAAGAACTCAGGGACAATGCCCAGGCCGAGTTCAAGCCCCAAGACCCATCAAAAAAACAAACAAAAAAAACCCCACTGGACCAGACAATGAAAGTCCTTATCTTTACCCAGTCATATCAAATTAGCATGTCAGGATGAACAAGGGTTCACATTGTTTGTTGATTAGCACTGCCATGTCCCTGTAAGATGGATCTGCCTTCCATTCCCAAGGTATAATGTATTTAGTGAAATAACATGTAAATGATATAAAAACCTCCTGAGCATAGATTACCTACTATATGACTCAGCTATTCCACTTCTAAGTAGAGAGCCAAGGGATTAAAAAAAAATACAAAACCTTGTACACTAATGTTCTTAGCCAAATTATTCTTAGTAGCCATAAAGTCCAGGGAAGAAAAGGCACCAGCTCTGGAAGTCACTCGGGATCCGCTTCCCCAGCAGTGAGTCATCACAGTGGTTATGGAATATTGCCAACAAGGGAAGCTAGTTAGAGATCCCATGCTTAGAGTTTTTTTAATGGAGCCTGATTATGTGCACACACCAAAATTCCAGATTCCTAGGTGGAAAGCAGGCTATTTATTCAGTGACCATATTAAACAGTTTAGGCGCAATAAGCCACTCACCAGCAAACCGTGAGAACCCTGCCCAAATCTGAAGTTTTTAGATGCTGGCTGCGGCCTAACTTTATAAGCAGGCCCTTCTAAGCAGAGCAGTCAGGTCTGCACAGTCCACGCCTTCATCCTTTGTCAAGGTGCTTTTGACCAGTAGACCTACCCAGCAGGATGAGACCAACCTAGGATATAGACCTCTTTGTGTCCATTAGGGATTTCACAGTTAAACCGACTCCCACTGAATGTAAAGACTTGTCTTAGGCAGTCAGGTGGCTTTCTTCATCAGTTCCTTATGAGTCTATCTCACCCTCTACCCTTTTTGTCTAAAAACATCAGTCCCAGCAGAATGTGCTGGTGGCTCACCCTATCTGCACAGGAAACTGAGTGATCTGAGGAGCAGGAAAGTCCTATCTCCAATTAACCCCCCCCCAAAAAATGCCAGAAGTGGAGCTGTGGCTCAAATGGGTAGAGCACTATCATTGAGAAAACAACAACAACTACTCAAGGACAGTATTCAAGCCCAAGGACTAGCACCAACAAAAGAAAACCCACCAACCATTGGACCCTTCCCACAAACAGCTACATTGAACCAATTGTTTTACAAAGGTGTATTGGGAAGAAGTTAAGGGAAGTAGTGACACATCCCCTTGAGGGAATGGAATTTGATTTGTCATGGGTGGATAAAGGGGTCATATTACCAACCCAAAACTTTTTTTTTGCCAGTTCTGGAGCTTGACATCAGAGCCTGGGCACTGTCCTTGAGCACTTTTGCTCAAAGCTAGCTCTCTACCATTTGAACCACAACACCACTCCTGGCCCTACCTACAACTTTTTCAGGGTCCTGGAAATACAGAATCATCTTCTGAATGATCTCTTCAGAGAACAATCCTGTCTTGCAAATACTTTCATGCAACCCAGATACTTCAGCAATATCCAGGATTTTTCTTCCCAGTTTTAGCCCTCATGAAGGGACTTTTTTTTTTCTTTGTGGTTGTGGGGCTTGTATTTGGGCCCTGGGTGCTGTCCCTAAGCTCTTTTGCTCAAGGCTAGTGCTCTACCACTTTGAGCCACAGTTCCCCTCCTGGTTTTTAACAGTTAGTTGGACATGAGTCTCATTGGCACTTTTCTTTCTGGGCTCACTTCATACAGCTTATCCTCAGATCTCAGCCTCCTGAGTAGCTAGGGTTACAAGTGTGAGCCATCAGTACCCAGCTTGGACTATCTATTTTTGCACCAGTCCCTAGTTGAGTTTTCCAACTCCCAAGTCTATCTATATCTAGAAATCATGTTTCTTTTCATGTCTCTCTTTTTCCAGTGGCTCTATTTAAAAATCACAGCAAGAAAGCTTAGTTACAGGAATTGTACTCAGGGTTTTAAGTGGCAACCCATCCGCTGATGACAAAAAAAAAAGGAAGAAGTAGAAAGCTTTCTCCTATTTCCACTTGGAGGAGAAAATTCAAAACAAAGACATGTAGGCCACACATTTTTTTAAAGAATTTATTAACGTTGATTTTTACATCATATTTTAAATGACAAGTTTAACATACAAGTGTTCAAGGAGGGAATCTCTATTTACAATTACTGGGACTTAGTATTTAGAACTTAATCACAATTAGGCTAAGGGTTTGTATGTCATAAGTTTTTTTTTTTTGCCAGTCCTGGGCTTGGGCCAGGGCCTGAGAACTGTCCTTGGACTTTCTCAAGCCTTAGCTTAGCACTCTACCACCTGAGCCTCAGCACCACTTCCAGCTTTTTTCAATGTATGTGGTACCGAGGAATCGAACCTGGGTCTTTGTGCATGCTAGGCAAGCACTCTACCACCAGGCCAAACTCCCGGCCCTGGCCACACATTTTTTAAGTGGTATTTTATTGTTGGGATAATGTATAGAGGGGTTACAGTTACATTCATCAGGTGCATTCCCTTTCCAATGTTGATACCCTTTTTCATATTTTTGACCCCTTTCTCTCCCTCACACCCTTCCAGGCCACACATTTTTTACCCCACTTCAGCTAGTCTAGATAGGAGTAGCCAGGGAATTCACCAAGCCAACTCTCTTGGGCTTTACAGTGGTTATCTTCAAATTCCATAGGTAGCTTTGACCTGTCTACAGTGGAGGACTCTGCTGAGCTCCCAGGTACCACAAGTTCCTCATCCTTTATTCCTTTATCCTACCTTTTTCCAAATGGTGCTTTTACCACATTTTAGTGAATCAGGATCAATCTGCCAATGGCCACTTCTTTTTTTTTCTTTTTGTCAATCCTGGGGCTTGAATTCAGGGTCGGGGCACTGTCCTTGAGTTTCCTTTACTTGAGCCACAGAGCCACTTCCAGCTTTTCTGAGTAGTTTGAGTCTCATGGCCTTTCCTTCCCAGGCTAGCTTCAAGCCACAATCCTCAGATCTCAGCCTCCTGAGTAGCTAGGATTCCAGGCATGAACCACTGGTGCCTGGCTCAATATTTGTTTCTGGGTTTTGTTTGTTTGGTTGGTTTTGCTTTGTTTTGCCAGTCCTGGAGCTTGGACTCAGGGCCTAAGCACCGTTCTTGGGCTTTCTCAAGGCTAGTGCTCTACCACTTGAACCACAGCACCACTTCCGGCTCTATGTATGTGGAATTGAACCCAGGTCTTTGTGCATACTAGGCAAGCACTCTGTCACTAGGCCAAGCTCCGGCCCCTCAGTGTCCACTTCTAATACCAATTGTACCTGGGTTCTCTGAGACCACTAAGGTTCAATGATTCACCAGGGGAACTTAGAGGACTCATAATACATAGTTATAACCTATTACAGTAGGAATATACATAGAAGGGAGTTTGGCCTAGTGGTTAAAGTGCTTGCCTAGCATGCATGAAGACCCGGGTTCGATTCCTCGGTACCACATACATAGAAAATAGCCGGAAGTGGTGCTGAGGCTCAAGTGGTAGAGCTCTAGCCTTGAGAAAGTCCAAGGACAGTGCTCAGGCCCTGAGCTCAAGCCCAAGACTGGCAAAAAAAAAAAGAAAAGAAAAATGAGCAAAGGGAAAGAGATACATGGGGAGAGGGCCGGAAGAAAACATGTGCAAATTTCCAAAGGTCCTTTCCTGGTAGCGTTACACAGGATGTGATTAATTCCCTTGGCAATGAATTGTGATGACACGTGTGAAATATTGCCAAGTGAGGAAACTCTCTAGAGATCCTGTGCTTAGGAGTTTTACTCAGGGATGGTTATATAGGCACCTCTGCCAATTATATACCCAAAGTTTAGAAACCTAGAATGTATCATTTATATAAACAGTTTAGGATGCAGCAGTTGTAGGAACCTCTTTGAAATCTAAGTTTCTAGATTGTAGCCATGAACCAACAGCTGGTTCATTTGAGATAAGAATCTCACAGAATTATCTGCTCAGGGTTGGCTTTGAACTTCAATCCTCAGATCTCACCCTTCTGAGTAGCTAGGATCACAAGCATGATTAACCTAGCCTCAGGTTAATTCTTCTTGCATAAGGAAACTGAGGTCTTCTCTGGACCTGGCCAACATGACCTAACTAGTAGCAGTTGGAGTCTCTCTTACTCCAAAGTACAGGCTATTAACTCCTGAAATGAATTTGACTCGAGTCTGGGAGCCTTTGAAAGGTGGGATTCATTTTGTGTACAATAGGAAAAAAGTACAGTGTTTTGAGAATATGGATTGAATGTGTTACATTATGCACCCGTTGCTTTTTCTATCTGAACTCCATCTTTTGTTGGCTATATTATCTATAACTCTCTAGTTTTCCATGCTTGCCCTCGTGTAGCTCCTGCTAGCCCTCTTAGATCTTCATACAAGTCTTCTCCTACCCGAACCACTGAGAGGAAGAAGCCTGCATCTGCATCTGCACCTGCATCTGGCACAGGAGACGCTGGGAAGGATGCTCTGACAGGAGCAGAGGCATCTTCGGTAGGTCTAAGCACACTCAGTCTCTTCATCCCTTCATACCGTGCTTTATAGAACTGTAATTACTTCCTGCCCTTGACCTGAGCTTAATGCTGCTGTCAGTCTAAAGGATAGGAATCGGAAAGGCAGCAATCAGAAGGCGTATTGCAATGACATCACTGCATCTTTAAGGCTATCCAGCTCTAAGCCCGTCTTAACCTCTGTGGGTACCTACATGTTACCATTTGCTCCATAGCAAAGTACCCCCTACCGTTGGCCTCTTAAAATAAATATTTCTTTTTTTTTTGCCAGTCCTGGGCTTGAGCTCAGGGCCTGAGCACTGTCCTTGGACTTTCTCAAGGCTAGAGCTCTACCACTTGAGCCTCAGCACCACTTCCGGCTTTTTTTTCTATGTATGTGGTACCAAGGAATCGAACCCGGGTCTTCATGCATGCTAGGCAAGCACTTTAACCACTAGGCCAAACTCCTGGCCCCTAAAATAAATATTTCTTATCTCTTGGGCTCTTGGGCTCAAACTTGAGAATGGCTCAGTTGAGAGCTAGATGGTTCTGGGACAGGGTCTCTTATGAGGGTATAGTCAAGATGCTGGCCAGGGCTTTGTCATCTGAAAGCTGGACTGATCCTGTTCTAGATACCCCTCAAGTGACTGTTGACTACACGTCTCAGTTCTTCACTACCCCTAGGTAAACCTGCTTGAGTATCAAAATGACATACCACCTGGCTTCTCCCATAGCATGTGATTACCCGTCATTCACATTAACTGTCTTATTCTGTGTCCCCTACAGATGGAGAAGGTGAAGAAGGGACAGCGAGCTATGGTATCTGTTTCACCCGGGGGCCTTGGATCCCCCCTGAAACGATATGAGCTTTCTGGGGACATTCATAAGAGGTCATCCTCTCCTGTAACATCCAAGTAAGTGTTTTTGCTCTTTGTCAGATCACCTTGATTCTCAAGAGCTACCTCAGGAGGCTTTGTTTCATCTAGTGTTGTGGCTGTTGCTTCCTCATAAGACCTGGCCAGTCCAAAAGAGTAAGGAGGAGAAATGCTAACCTAGAACTGTCTGTTTCAACTCCATGTATCTTCTGGTAGATGATGGCTCATTAGGAAGTTTTTCTCACAAATGTAGAATGCTTATTTGCTGGGATGAGGCATTGAGCATTTTCTTTGAGGGCCTTGAATTCCATTCCACTTCTCTGGTATTTTTTGCTACACTCGTGCTTTTTTGGTGAGGGGCAGTGGCTGAGGCTTGAATTCACAGTTTGACCCTTTCCTTGGCTTTTTTGTTCAAAGCCGGTGTGCTTTCTCTGTTACGTTGCTTGATCTGGATTGAAGTGACTAAATTGGGCTTTTTTTGTTAAAGAATTTATTAACATTGATTTTTACGCCGTATTTCAAACGATATGTTTAACAAACAAGTATTCAAGAAGGGAATCTCTATATACAATCACTGGCACTTAGATTTTAGAACATAATCAAAATTAGGCTAAGGGTTTGTATGTCACAGATACATATTAATCCATGTAATAAAACATATTGTCTATAGACTCATAAATTTTTATGCCTATGTAGTTGTGTTTTTATTTCCAGTACCATGTCCATAGCATTGGGTATGCAACTATTGAGTCCTCGCTCTTGTACTGTTTGGATCTAATAGCCACATATTAAGGATACCATGCGCCTTCTGTTCCTTAGGTCTTGACTTGTCTCACTCAACATGATTCACTCTAGATTCATCCACTTCCCTGTAAATGCCATTACTTTATCTTGTCTGTTGGCTATGTAGAATTCCATTGTGTATATATACCACATTTTCTGTATCCATTCATCTGCAGTAGGGCATCTGGATTGTTTCCATTGCCTGGCTATTGTGAATAGTGCAGAAATGAACATAGCTGAGCAGTGTCCTTATCATATCTTGGGTTATGATGTTCAGGGTAGATGCCCAGAAGTGGTATGGTGGGATAGTAGGGAAGGTCAATTTTCAGTTCTTTAAGAAACCTCCACACTGCTTTCCAGAGTGGCTGAACTATTTTACAGTCCTAAATTGGGCTTTTGCACCTGCTGGCTGAGTCCATCTCATGGTCTGTCTCCTTAACAGAGACAATTATCTGTTGGTTGTTATCAAAGTAAGTGTTTTTGGGGCCAGGAGTTTGGCCTAGCATTAGAGTACTCACTTGGCATGCACGAAGATCCGAGTTTGATTCCTCGGTACCACATATATATAGAAAAAAGACGGAAGCGGTGCTGAGGCTCAAGTGGTAGAGCTCTAGCCTTGAGAAAGCCCAAGGACAGTGCTCAGGCCCTGAGTACAAGCCCCAGGACTTGCAGGGCGGGGGTGGGGGGAAGGTTTTTTTTTGTTTTTTGCTTAAGATTAAGTACCAGTAATAATTGTTTGGGGTTGGTCATGGGACTTGAACTCTGGGCCTGGGCATTGTCTCTGAGCTCTTCAGCTCAAGGGCTAGCACCCTCCCTGTTGAGCCACAGTACTACGCCACTTCTGGATTTCTGGAAGTTCTAAGAGACAAGAGTCTCTCTGGCTTTGTAGGCTTTGTAGTGCCCTGGTTGGCTAATAAATGTTTTTAAATGAAAATATAACTGAAAAACGAATTGGCAACAAATCTGATCACTGTGTTTAAGTCATTAAAACATTTCACCCATAGAAACTGGCAAGAGAGATTCAGTAAAGAGCTTAATTCAATAATACAGTGGAAACATCTTCAGTAGTATTGAGAAAGAAAAAAAATTAGGAAAATAAAAAGATTTTTTGACAGATTCTCAGTGTGTAGCCTTGGTTGTCCTAAAACTTGTAATCGTTGTGCTTTATTCCCCCAGTTGCTGGGTTTGCAGGAATTACCACAAGGAAATTTTTTTCTTGAACTCAGGGCCTGAGCACTGTCCTTGGACTTTCTCAAAGCTAGAGCTCTACCACTTGAGCCTCAGCACCACTTCCAGCTTTTTCTGTGCGTGTGGTACTGAGGAATTGAACTCAGGGCTTCATGCATGCTAGGTGAACACTCTACCACTAGGTCAAACTCACAGCTCCCCACAAGGAAGGTTTTATATGCACATAATTATACAGGCTTCACTTGGTGCTTCAGTTCAGTTCAGATTATATAGTATAAAACACATTTAATGAACATTTGGAAATTGGTTTAAAAGATCTCAAGAGATCACCTACTCCTATTTCTAATGTGTTCTTTCTACTAGTTTTCCTTATTATTTTCTCGAATATTTTTGCTGGGCTTAGTGCTTTAACTCTGAGCTAGTGGGCTGTCTCTGAGCTTCTTTTGCTCAAGGCTAATGCTTTACTTTTTCTGAGCACTTTAATTATGAGTTTCACGGACTTTCCTTCCTGGACTGGCTTTGAACTACTATCCTCAGATCTCTGCTTCCTCAGTAGCTAAGATTACAGGTGTGACCCATCCATGTCCAGCTTATCACTTTGGTTTTCACAGGCTAGTAGTACTTGCTATTGACATATCTGTCCTTTATAATATACCCTTCCATGGTGCAGTACATTACTGAAATAATAGCATTTTAAATTTGTTTTGCCAGTTTTGGGGCACGGATTCAGGGCCTGGGCATTGTCCTTGGGCTTTCTCAAGGCTAGAGCTCTACCACTTGAGCCACAGTAGTACTTCCAGCTTTTTCTGAGTAGTTTGTTGGAGACAAGAAGCTCATGAACTTTCCTACCCAGGCTGGCTTCAAATTGTATTTTTTTTTGTGGGTCAGGGGGCTTGAACTCTGCCTGGGCGCTGAAATTACAGGCATGTACTACTGTCCCAAGCTTCTTCTTCTTGTTTTTTTTGCCAGTCCCTGGGTTTAAACTCAGGGCCTGAGCACTGTTCTTGGATTTTCTCAAGGCTATCGCTCTACCACTTGAGCCACAGCACCAGTTCCAGCTTTTTCTATGCATGTGGTACGGAGGAATTGTACCTGGGTCTTAGTGCATGCTAGGCAAGCACTCTACCACTAGGCCAAAACTCCTGGCCCCACCTGCTTATTTCTTCTTTAAAATTTTTGTTATTATTATGATGTTGTCCTATAAGTCAGGTAATGAGTGCAAAGCTTCTTGGACAGTGTCACCTCTTTCTTCATTTTCCTCCAGTTCCTTCCTCACCTCCCTGCCCACAGCTGTGCAGTTCTTTTTTTTTTTTAACACAGTGTATATTGAATACCCAGGTTTTTTTTTCATGACTTTAAAATGTTCAGAAAGAAAATTTCTGGATAGATAAAAATTTGTGGCTGAACTATAGTGGGTATGGACCAAGATAAGAATCATGAGAACTTGGCTGGGAGTTTGGCCTAGTGGTTAAAGTGCTTGCCTAGCATGCACAAAGACCCAGGTTCGATTCCTCGGTACCACATACATAGAAAAAAGCTGGAAGTGGTGCTGAGGCTCAAGTGTAGAGCTCTAGCCTTGAGAAAACCCAAGGATAGTGCTTAGGCCCTGAGCTCAAGCCCAGGATTGGCCACAAAAAAAAGAAGCATGAGAATTTGGCTGGGAGTTTGGCCTAGTGGTAAAGTGCTAGCCTAGCATGCACGAAGACCCAGGTTCGATTCCTCAGTACCATATACATAGAAAAAGCTGGAAGTGATGTCAAATGGTATAGTGCTAGCCCCAGTAAAGCCCAAGGACAGTGGTCAGGCCCTGAGTTCAAGCTGCAGGACTGGCCAAAAAACAAGTAAAAAAAAATCATGAGAACTTACAGCAGTGCAAATCAATTCTGAAAATCCATCCAGACTCTATAGCAATGAAAACAAATGGATTATACCTGCCCAACAGCATGAGTGATTTTCAGGAATGTACAATGGAGTGGAAAAAGTCCAGTTATAGAAAAATGTTAGCAGTGTGAACCCACTCTTTTGAGTTCCCAAATGTACAAAGCTAAACAATGTTTTTGTTTCTTGTTTTTTTTTTTAGTTTTGCCAGTCCTGGGGACTGAACTCAGGGCCTGAGCATTGTCCTTGGGTTTTGTAAAGGCTGGAGCTCTACCTCTTGAGCCTCAGCACCACTTCCGTCTTTTCTGTGTATGTGGTACCAAGAAATCAAACACAGGTCTTTGTGTGTGCTAGGCAACACTCTACCACTAGGCCAAACTCCCAGCCCCACAATGTGATTTTAAAAGTATAAAATGTAAAATGACTTTTTTTGCCTGTTCTGGGTCTTATCTCATTACCTGGACAATGTCACGGAGCTGTTTTTTCTCAAGGCTAGCACTCTACCATTTGATCCCCAGCACCACTTCTGGCTTTTTCTGTTTATGTGGTACTGAAGAATCAAACCCAGGGCTTCTTGCATGCTAGGAAAGCAATCTGTCACAAAGCCACATTCCCAGCCCCTGAAATGACTCTTTTTAAACAACAGAATAAGAAACAAAATTTCAGGATGGAAAGTCAGATGCAGCAGCTCATGCCTGTAATCCTAGCTACTCAGGAGGCTAAGATCTGAGAATCAGGGTTCAAAGCCAATCTGGGCACTAAAGAATGTGAGTCTCCTAGTGTTAGAGTGCTTGCCTAGCATGCATGAAGACCCGGGTTTGATTCCTTGGTACTGCATACATACAAAAAAGCCGGAAGTGGTGCTGAGGCTCAAGTGGTAGAGCTCTAGCCTTGAGAAAGTCCAAGGACAGTGCTCAAGCCCTGAGCTCAAGCCCGGGACTGGCAAAAAAAAAAAAAAGAATGTGAGTCTCTTATCTCCAGTTAATCACTAGAATGCAGGAATTTGGGCTGGGGATCAAGGAGTAGGGCTGTAGCCTTGAGCTGAAGAGCTCATGCAACCCAGAGTTCAAGCCTCATGACTGACCAAAAAAAAAAAATCAGGGTGATGATTGCTTTTGTAAAGGGAAGATGCGGAAATTGGGTCAGGAAAACTGCATGGAAAATTCTAGCATAATGGTAATATGTTTCTTTTCAATTAGGTGGTTGAGAGAATAGTTATTCTTTAAACTTCATATAACATTTTTTGTATATTCAATATTAAAGACAAAAGGAAACATTTGATGCTTTAAATGGTGTCACACTGAAAACAAACTCCATTTATTTTTGACACTCTGTACAGACCAAGGAATTTGATTTTTAAAGCATACTAAAATAAAGGGCTTATATGGCCCCTTTGATCTCTCATCCAGAAGCTCAGACAAGTCATGTGATGAATGATCCTTTTTCCTGTGACCTCCCAAGCTGTGACAGTGTATTGTTCTCCCTGATCTAAGATAAATTAAGCCACAGTTGGATGGCTGTGCATATTATTAGCATTGCTCTTTTAAGTGTTCAAGTTTATTTCCATTGTTTGTATTGTAGAGCACTTGTGTGGGTCAAGGAACCTAACTACCTTCAGCGACACTTTGAAAAACTGTAGATGAAACATAGCTTTTTCTGTAGCCTAGAGAAAAGAAATCAAGTGTGGCCAAGTAGATTTACCAAGCCTGTCTTTACCTCTCAGTACTGATGTCATCTATACTTTCAGTTTTCCAGTGTGAAAATATTTTCTAATGGTTTTACCTTCTGATTTCATTTGGTCATTGTGACCAGTATCAGCTTGTCTCTGACAAGCCTTCCCCAAATTTAGTAGCCTAAACCAATAGTTTATGATTAATTCTCACAGTTATATGACTTAATCTTTTTGCCAGTCTTAGGCTTAAGCTCAGGGCCTGAGCACTGTCCTTGGGCTTTCTCAAAGCTAGAGCTCTACCACTTGAGCCACAACACCAGTTCCGGCTTTTTTCTATGTATGTGGTACCAAGGAATCGAACCAGGGTCTTTGTATATGCTAGCCAAGCACTCTACCACTAGGCCAAACTCCTGGCCCCATGACTTAATCTTAAGGGAAGGGTCTTTATGAGTCTTCTATATGGTTTCTCTTTGGGCTGACTCACTACCAGTGCATGGTTCTGACCTAGCATCTTCTACACTGTGGTGACTTAGTGTCAGCTATAACTATAGTTACTTAGGAGTCTATGATTAGAGGTCCAAGATGGGCATTCACTTGGCTAGGGCTCAGCTGGAGATCGTAGGAGTGTCTTCATGTAGCTTCTGCCTATGGCTTAGGCAACTTACAACATGGTTTTAAGAGTGACTGGTCCCAGAAGTGAGGCAGAATTTGGAAGCTATCAGAACAGTTAAGAATTATGCCCTGGTTTGACACAGCATTACTTCTTGTCTATATGGTATTTTATTATTATTATTTTAAATTTATTTTAGTACCTTTTTTTCCCTGTAAGTCCTGGGGCAAGAACTCAAGGGCTGCACACTGTTCTGAGCTTCTTTTGTTCCAGGCTAGCATTCTACCACCTGTGCCACAGTGCCACTTCCAGGTTTTCTGTGTATGTGGTACTGAGGAATGGAACCCAGGGCTTCATGTATGCTACACAAGCATTCTGCCACTAAGCCATATGCCTATTAGTGTCCAAACCCCCAATATTAGGGTCTGTGATCAAAGGAACAAGTCTGACACAAAAGCTGAGGTTAAACAGAACTTTATTCTGTGCCTAGCATTGAGAATCATACTGACCAATCAGGGCCATCTCTAAGGTGTGAGAGAGAGAGCAACAACCCCTGTTTAATCTTACAGGCTACTTTTATAGGCCACAGCCATGTGGTTGGGCTGGGCCATACACAGGTGACCAATAGACTCTCAACGTATTTGAGTGACTGCTGAGGTGACCACTGACACTTTTGCTATTTGAGTCCACCTATCATCTTGGTGCTTCCAGCACACTGCTCTGATGACAAAGGAAAGGGGAAGGGGCTTTCCTTACCATGGCAGACAAAGGGGGTGGGTTGGAGGAGGAGCTCTGGTAGCCCCACCTAGTCAGACTGCTTCTGTAATCTGAGCTCTGTTATCAGGGAATTTACAGCCCCCAGCTTGATGTTTCCCAAGTCAAGTACTGGTTGTCAAGAGAACAGGAAATGCCTATAGGGGATGGAAGAGGGATCTCAAAGGGGTCTCTATATTTTAGGAAAAAATCTAGAGAGGGATCCTTTCAATTCCCACCCTTTATTTTTATTACCTTTAAATAGTTGTGAAAAGAGTTTCAATTCAACATGTCAATTTATGAGCACAATGCGTCTTGCAGCTATATGCTGTTGATCAAAGTACTCAGATACCAACCAAGACTCAATAGGTGGGGGAAATGAGTTTATAAGATCACGTAAGATGGGAGATACACTTGTAACCATCTTTTGATAATCCATTCATGTCACTTCCAATATAGCTTATAGCTGAGATCTGTTTTCTTTCAGGAATCTGGTTTAATGTTACTTTATCATATATTAGAAACAAAATAGATATTCCACATGATGGGAAAAAATAGAATGACATGGTCTGAATGTTTCAAAATAAATGCCTCCTACTTTGCTCCAAATCATAGGGGCACAGATTTTTTCTGTGGCATGGCATGGTATGGTATGTGGTATGATAGTTATCTCCTCCCACAGAGCAGAAACTACAACAGATCAGGGCTCCCTGAACTAGCAGTGTAACTGCTCTTATGCCACCACAATGGTAGTGTATAAATTATTAATTATTTTACATTCTTAACTTTGATCATTTTCTTGTACCAAATCTGTATATAGGCCTATATTTTCCAGTCTTGCAAATGGATCACTGAAGTTTAGACTAATTTTTAAGCCCCCCACCCCTTTTTTTGGTCAGTTCTGGAGCTTGAACTCTGGGCCTGGGCACTGTCCCTTAGCTCTTCAACTCAAGGCTACCGCCCTGCCCCTGGAGTCACAGGGCCACTTCTGGTTTTCTAGTGGTTAATTGGGATAAAAGTCTAGGTGTTTAGTGCCCGGGCTGGCTTTGAACTGCAATCCTCAGATCTCTGCCTCCTGAGTAGCTAGGATTATAGATGTGAACCACTGCACCCGCTTTAAGCCTTTTTATTTTAACCCTTTCAATCATACAGCACTGTAAGAGGCTAGAGGCAAGACTATAGTAAAGAGCTCCTATAGGCCTTTTATGCACATTCACTTCATCCTTTCCATCTCACCTTCCACCCATCCCATTTCTTTCCAACAATCTCATTCAGTTCACATTCACTCTATAGACTCATTTACTTGTCTCTGAACTATTGCAGAAACCATGCCTAGAAAGCCTAGTGGTAGAGTGTTTGCCTAGCATGTGCAAAGACCTGGATTCGATTCCTTGGTACCACATACATAGAAAAAAAAGCCAGAAGTGGTGCTGTGGCTTAAGTGGTAGAGCTCTAGCCTTTAAAAAACCCAAGGACAGTACCCAGCTTCTGAGTTCAGTCCCCAGGACTGGCAGAAGAAAGGAAGGTTTTCTTTTATTTGCTCACAGTACAGTGTTTTTTTTTTTTTTTGAGGGGGAGGGGGTTGGTCGTGGGGTTTGAACTCTGGGCCTGGGTGCTGTCCCTGAACTTGTCACTTTAAGGCTAGCGCTCTAGGGCTCTACCACTTTGAGCCACAGAGCCACTTCCAGTTTTCTGGTGGTTCACTGGAGATGAGAGTTTCTCAGACTTTTGTGCCCCGGCTGGCTTTGCACCATGATCCTCAGATTTCAGCCTCCTGAGTAGCTAGGATTAGAGGCGTGAGCCACCAGTGACTGGGTCACAGCACAATTTTGAAATCAGAAAATTTAACCTTTAAGTGATATTCTTAATTTATAATCTGTATGCAGCTTTTGCCAATCGTTCCAGTAAGACTGCTGATAATGTTTTGTGCCTATTTCAAGATCCAACCCGTGAACATGAGTCTGGACTGTATTTGCTTTTCTCATCTCTTTGGTTTCCTTTAACCTAGAAAAATTCCTCCAACTATTTTTTCTTCCTTGTGATCTTGACATTTTTAAAGCATACAGGCCAGTTATTTTGAGGGCTACCTTCCATTTAGGTTGCTCTGATGTCTGCAGGTTGTTCCTTTTGGACAGAAATCCCACAGCAGGGATGTCAGGTTTTCTACAGTGGCTCATACTATGATGCCTGTTTGCTTCATTTCTTGTGGTGCCAACTTTGCCCACTGGGGTGGAGTAGTGTATCCATAGGTTTTTTTTCTAGTATAAAACTGCCCTATTTCTCTCTGAGTAGGAAGGAACATGAGAATATTGACCAAGGTATTGAAGCCACAGACTCCTCTCTCCCAGCCAGTGGGTGGGCTCCGTTCACCACACTTGCAGTGTATGTCACTGCTTTGGAGAAAACAAAATTAGATTCCAGGATGTGGGGGGAAATTAGTGCTTTGTGGTTCAGCTTCGCAATCAATTCACATTCAGAAGTGTGACAGCGCTCTCTGGAGAATTATTCTTGACGCTCTACTTACAGAGGTGTTTGTTTATATTTTCTGCCAGTCTTAGAACCTGAAAAGGTTATATAATTCTTCCTTGTCTCCTACTACCCCTATGTAACACTTTCATATTACATTTTTTGTATTCCTTGTTCTATTATTTATTGAACTAAAAAATAAAGTGGAAGAGCTTTTTTTTGAAAAAAAAAAGCCAAATAATTAACTAATGCCTTGAGTTCCAGTAGGCACATTCTCATCTATTTTCATCTTTGGAAAAAGTCATTTAAGCTCTTAGGAATTAGCTAGGTAGCAGTACTGGAGATTGAATTTAAAGAGTCTGGCTATTGCACTCTACCAATTGAACCAGACCTTCAGCCTTTAGTCTTCTTACCAAAACTGTAGCTAACAGCAATTTCCTCCCTACCTCACAGGGCTGTCATGGCTATAAAATAGATCGTGATTGAATAAACAAGTATGTACTTCAAACTAAAGCTCTAAGCTGGGTGATGTTGGAAGCTTGAGGCAGGAAGATAATGAGTGTGAGGCCAGCCTATGCTACACAGTTGAACACTGTCTCCAAAAACTATTTAAAAACAACCTGCTTTTGTAGAGCAACTGACAAGGTGCTACATTCATAATAAGCAAGTGGCAAGGCTAGATGAACAGGAAACTGGGAATTTCAAAGATTATATTCTATAATCTTTTTTACATACTGTTATAAAAATCTAACTTGGCACATCTCTAATTTGAAAGCTCTGTGTGTGTGTGTGTGTGTGTGTGTGTGTGTGTGTATTCTAGCTTATTTGCTTATTAGTCAGGGGCTAGGGTGAGTGAAAGTAAATCACCATCTTAAGGTTTTTTGTTTTTGTTTTTGTTTTTTGTTCCTTTTTCCAGTCCTGGTCTTGGGCTCAGGGCCTGAGCACAGTCCTTGGACTTTCTCAAGGCTAAAGCTCTACCACTGGAGCCACAGCACCACTTCTGGCTTTTTCCTATGTACGTGGTACTGAGGAATTCAACCTAGGTCTTCATGCATTCTAGGCAAGCACTCTACCACTAGGCCAAACTCCCGGTCCTCTCCCTTCTTAAGTTTTATTCTAAATTCTCCACCCTTACTTTTCAGGTAGGAGTTATTTATAAATGTGTGCCTATAGGTAGTTGGCCCAGTTTTACTTAGAATAGAACTGTGGTCTGTGGTGTGAAATGAACCTCTACATAACCATTCTGCAAAGCAAGTTCAAGCAAGGTTGTTCAGGGATATGCCAACTTAGGGCTGTCAAAACATTCCCTGCCCTGGGCAGCTGGCCTTTTTTCCCTTAGAAGTGCAATCTTGCCCCACCATCCTATCTACTTTAAAGGCTCTAAAAGAACCATCAAGATCCACCACACTCACTGAGGGTGTATGTTCATTATACTCCTTGGCTTTCTGTTAAGCCATTTAAATAGATACAGAGTCCTGTTAGAATTTATATGGTGACTGTTAAAAAGGCAGGCTACAGCCAGTTCAGGATGCCTACCCATTCTTCCCATTCCAGCCTCACTGTGGGAATCATATGTGCAAGAAAGCTCCTCATTCACCCATTCACATGTAGAGTGCCAGTGCATGGGCCCCCCTCTGGGACAGAGCCTACCTTTTCCAGCACTGCATAGAGAAGGCCAGAGTATGGGCTCACTGCGGGAAGTGCCAGCCAGAAAACTAACACAAGCAGAACTGTTCATATCTGGCATCTTTGCTCAATCTCATTAGCAAGAGAACTCATTTCCTTGTTCCTTGGGGAGTGGGGTGTGAGTAAGGGAGAAAAACAGATTGCTTTTGCTGGTGGTTCCCTGCAGTGCCTGAAATGGCTCCTTAATGAGTCAGGGAAGCATTATTTATGGGAGGGGAAAATACAATTTTTTAATTTTTTTGCAAGTCCTGGACCTTGAACTCAGGGCCTGAGCACTGTCCTTGGGCTTTCTCAAGGCTAGAGCTCTCTCACTTGAGCCACAGCACCATTTCTGGCTTTTTCTATGTATGTGGTACCAAGGGGTCAAATCTGGGTCTTCATGCATGCTAGGCAAGCACTCTACCATTAGGCCAAACTCCCAGCCCAGGGAGGGGAAAATATTTTGTCCACATCTGACCTCCTGAAAGAAGTCATCCATCTTTTCTTTTTTTTTGGGGGGGTGGTGGTATCCTGGAGCTTGAACTCTGGGCCTAGGTGTTGTCCCTGAGCTCTTCAGCTCAAGGCTACCGCCCTGCCCCTGAACCATAGCCCCACTTCCTGTTTTCTAGTGATGAACTGGAGATCAGAGTCTCATGTTCTGGCCACGAGTTTGACTTAGTGGTAGAGTGCTTGCCTAGCATGCACAAAGACCCGGGTTTGATTCCTCCATACCACATACATAAAAAAAAAGCCAGAAGTGGTGTTGAGGCTGAAGTGTTAGAGCTCTAGTATTGAGAAAGTTCAAGGACAGTGCTCAGGCCCTGAGCTCAAGCCCAGGACTGGCAAAAAAAAAAGAGTCTCATGTTCTTTAGAGTCAGGGCTGGTGTCATCCATCTTTTCTATGACTTCTCTCACTAAATCCCAAATCCATCATCTGTCCATACTCTGTTGTTGGATCAAAGGTGTAGAAAGCAAGCATAGTGCCCACATGGTGTTCCAGAGAGCAGGTA
This sequence comes from Megascapheus bottae, assembly GCF_031878675.1. NCBI lineage: Eukaryota > Metazoa > Chordata > Mammalia > Rodentia > Geomyidae > Megascapheus > Megascapheus bottae. Next base: position 7,744,321 of record NC_143547.1, on the reverse strand, counting down.
ATGAGTTTTGATCTTGGCAAGGTATTAGAATATTTTTCAGATATCCTTGTGGTGATGATGGCAAAGGGGTAGTGAGTTTATAGCTGGAGCAGAGCTCACATCAGCAGGTCACGTTAGCTCGTGGACGTGGTGGGATGCAACATAGGAGTTGCACATTTGAATGCACTTACAGCAGAGATGACACGAAAGGAAGATGTGGCTTCTGCCGTATGTATGTATGTATGTATGTATGTATGTATGTATGTATGTATGTATGTATGTATGTATGTAATCATGTGTATATTGTTTGAACTCAGACATAGATTTCAATCCATTGGGGAACTGCTAAGTGGAGCCCTGTGGACATGAGAGAGCATGTCATGGGATGGGTCCTCCTGTTGCAGTTTTACCTCCTCATTTGGATTCATTCTTTCCTGTGAGGGTCATTTGGGTTTATATTGTGTCATCTATCAAAACACCACCTGTATAGCTGTTGAGTACTTTTCTTTCTTTTTTTTCTTTTCTTTTGCTAGTTAGGGGTACTGAACTCAGGGCCTGAGCACTGTCCTTGGGCTTTCCTCAAGGTTAGTGCTCTACCACTTGAACCACAGCACCAGTTCTGGCTTTTTCTATATATGTGGTATGGAGGCAATGAACATGGGTCTTCGTGCATGCTAGGCAAGCACTCTACCACTAGGCCAAACTCCCAGCCCCTTCTTTCTTTCTTTCTTTTTTTTAAACATGTGTCAGCCATAGGGCTTGAGCTCAGGGCTTGAGCACTGTCTCTGAGCTTCCCCCACAAGGTTAGTGCTCTGTTACTTTGAGCTACAGCAACACTTCCAGTTTTCAGGTGATTAGTTAAAGGGAAGTCTCACCGATTTTCTTCCCTGGGCTGGCTTCAAACTGCGAGCCTCAGATCTCAGCTTCCTGAGTAACTAGAATTATAGGTGTGAGCCACCAGTGCCAGGCTGTTACGCTTGTTTTTGACAAGTAAAACATTGGAACACATATACATATTTTATTTTTAACTTATTTAAAAAGGAGCCAGCTTCTTTATATGCTGAATTCAGATCAAACCCTGGTTTTTATGTGAAAAACAGGAGAAAATTCCTAACTCTCCATCTGTCCTACTCTCTTTCATTACAATAACAAAATCCCTGAGGGAGTTACTTTATAAAGAAAAGAAGCTTGGGTTCACAGTTTTGGAAGTAGGAACGTTCAAAGGCATAATGCCAATATCTGCTGGGTTATTGGTGAGGAATTCCTGCTGCATTGCCTCATGATGAACAAGTGAAAAAGAGTGGGCACACAGGAAAGAGCATGTGTGCCTGAGGTTGTCACTCAAGTGATAGAGCCACCTTCCTAGTAGGCATGAGGTCTTAAGTTCAAACTACAGTACTATCCAAAACAAGTTATGTAGATTAAAGAACATATAGGTGCAAATGAGACAGGACTAGCTTCCTTTTTTGCCAGTCCTAGGGCTTGAACTCAGAGTTTGAGCACTGTCTTTGAGCTTTCTCAAGGCTAGCATTCTACCACTTGAGCCACAGCACCACTTCCGGCTTTTTCTCTGTGTATGTGGTACCAAGGATCAAACCCGAGTCTTCATGCATGCTAGGCAAGCACTCTACCATTAGGCCAAATTCCTTGCCCTAACTTGGTTATGAATAGCTCATTTTCAGGGTCAGTTATCTAATCCCAAGAAATACCCCGTATTCTTAAGTGACCTAGTCCAATCTCAGAGAACTAACTCAGTTTCTCCAGGGTGCAGTGACCTTATGACCTAGTTACCTCCAACTGGGCCTCACTTCTTAACTGTCCCTTCCTTTTTCAATACCATTACATTATTGCCATTGGCTATCAGTCATGTTCCACATGAACCTTTGAGAGACAAACCATATCAAATCTTTATCTTATCAACTATAAGTAAGATTGGGACATGATGTCACCAGCTTGGTTTTTTTAAAAAATATTTCCCCTTCATGAGAGCCATCTGATGCTGTCTGTTCCTATTCAGGTGAGAATTCCTTAGAGACTGCTGATTGGGTATGCTGAGATTATATTTATTCCTTTGGAGGGGTGAAATTAGTCAACCTCCTGAAACCAGCTGTCTTAGTAAAAGAACTTTATGGCCAAGCTTATGTCTTGTTTTTGGTTTTCCAGGACAACTTCAAAACCGTATCCACAGTCTCCAAAGACAGTGAAGCCACCATACGCAGGGTCTCCTGTGAAATACCGCTTTGCCCCTATTCCTAGCCAAGAAACACTCAAGAAGAAAGCAGATAAAGAGAAGAGCAACAAGGAAAGGGAAGGGATCTCTGGCCAGTGGGCCACTGGCCTACACAGAGAAGAAACTCCAGAGAAGTCTGTTGCCAACAAGGGTGCCACCAAGAAGCCCGTGGCTGATAAGGGTGCCACTAAGAAGCATGTAGCCAACAAGGGTGCCATCGAAAAACACGTTGCTGACAAAGGTGCCACAGAGAAGCACCTGGATGACAAGCATGCCACTGAGAAACAAGTGGCTGATAAAGATGCCACTGAGAAGCACGTGGCTGACAAGGATGCCACTGAGAAGCACATGGCTGAAAAGGATGCCACTGAGAAGCATATAGCCGACAAGGATGCCACTGAGAAGCACGTAGCCAACAAGGATGCTACTGAGAAGCACGTGGCCAACAAGGATGCCACTGAGAAGCACGTGGTCAACAAGGATGCCACTGAGAAGTACATGGCCAACAAGGATGCCACTGAGAAGCACCTGGCTGATACAGATGTCACTGAGAAGCACCTGGCTGACAAGGATGCCATCAAGAATGTAGCTGAAAAGGATGCCACTGAGAAACAGCAGCTAGCTGACAAGTATGCCACTGAAAAGTATATGGCTGACAAGCCTGCCATTGAAAAGCATGTGACTGATAAGAGTGCCACTGAGAAGCACGTGGCTGACAGGCGTATCATCGAGAAGTACATGGCTGACAAGCGTGGCACTGAGAAACATGCTACTACAGGAGGGAAGGCTGAGGGCAGCCCAGGTATACCTGATTTTGTCAATGCGGCCACTCAGCTCTGGCTTTCCTGAGATGATTCTCCCTCTGGCCTGATCAATAGTCCATTTGAGGAAGCGAGAAGGGATTTCTCCTGGGACAGTGTCATTCCTGCTCCTGTCTCCTCAGGCTTAGTCATTGCTCCTTAATCCTTTCCTTCAGTCTCCCAGAAGACCTTAGTAGCTCACCTCGCTCATAGTTATGGACACTCACCACAATGCTGAGTGAGACTGGCCATCGGTAAAGCAGTTTCCCCAAGAGAAGGTCTTTTAGTCCCTTGAAGTTCCCCAGGACGCAGGGAATTCACCCAGATGGTACAGTGGGACTTGTGTGTGGCTTTGTACTGTCATCAGCTTGTCACTGTCCTCCACTAGGGGATGAATGTCTCCCATAGCCCCAGCCAGTCCTTTACAACTTCTGCTCAGTAGCTAATTGTGATTCTGTCCTGGCAGTGTTTCCCATCGCCACACTAGACCAGATTTATTTTTGAACTCAGAGCCTGGGCACTGTCCTTGAGCTTTGTCAACGCTAGTGCTCTACCACCTGAGTCACGGCACCACTTCTGGCTTTTTTTGTGTATGTGGTACCAAGGAATCGAACCCAGAGCTTCGTGCATGCTAGGCAAGCACTCTCACTAGGCCACACTCCAGGCCCCTAGACTAGATTTTTGTGTTCACACAGCAGTTGCCAGGCAAATGGAATCATTTTGTTCATTTCCCTTGATATTTTCTTCTTACCACCTCTTGTGTGACAGCCTCGGGAAAGCCCACCGCAGGCACCACTGATGCGGGAGAGGCTGCAAAGATCCTGGCTGAAAAGAGGCGTCAGGCCCGGCTGCAGAAGGAACAGGAGGAGCAAGAGCGACTGGAGAAGGAGCAACAAGAAAGGTATGTAGCACCCAGAGCTTTGGTGGAAGCTCATGTAAAGGCTATGTTGCCAATATTACATGGTCTTCCTTTTTATATCTTCGGCATGCCAAAACCTCACCAGAGGTGTAGAAGCCTTGAGCATCTCGACTTCACCTTCTGTTTCTCTTGGATGTAACTCGCTACAATAGACTTTGCAGAGGACCTAGAAACAGCTCTTGGGTCTAAATGTTATAGGCAGCTTCCCTTTTTCCTCTTAGAATTGGAGACCAGGCATGCCTATATAGCGAGCTGTCACAGTAGCTTAAGTTTTGTTTATAGACTGAGTCTCCTTGGGCTCAGCGCTGGTGGCTCACGCCTGTAATCCTAGCTACTCAGGAGGCTGAGATCTCAGGATCATTATTCAAAGCCATCCTGGCCAGGAAAGTCAATGGGACTCTTATCTCCAATTCATCACTAGAAAACCAGAAGCGGGACTGTGGCTCAAGTGGTAGAATGCTAGTCTTGAGCACAAAGAAGCTCAAAGACAGCACCCAGGCCTGGAGTTTAAGCCCCATGACCAGAAAAAAAAAGAAAGAAAAAAAGAACAGTCCCCTTGGCAAAGCAGAGGTTCTGAATATAGAGATGATTCTGCTTTCCAAACATTTCTTCTTGAATTATCTTCACTCAAACATCGAAATAAAGGAGAGGACTGGGGCAATACAGTCTTTTGTCTTGTTCCAGATTAAGACACTTTCCCCATACCCCTAGGTCATTGGCTGTGAGCTTGCCCTCCTTCACTCTTACCTAAGTGAGATGAGGTTCTTAAAATATTTCCCCTTCTACATGGGCCATCTAATAAGTACCATATGTTCCTATTTTAGTGAGAATACTGCAGAGACTTCTGATTGTGTAGAATTTGAAAATCACTACTGTGATGATAGCACCTGGGTATTTAATTACAGCCTACAGATAGTACTGCCTTTTACAGTCTTTGTGTATTTTTGTTTTAATTTTTAGGGTGTGTGTGTGTGTGTGTGTGTGTGTGTGTGTGTAGGGGATCATGGGGCTTGAACTCTGGGCCTGGGTGTTGTCTCTGAGCTCTTCAGCTCAAGGCTACTTACTGCCTACCCCTGGAGACACTGCACCACTTCCAGTTTTCTAGTGATTAATTGGAGATAAGAGTCTCACGTTCTTTAGTGTTGGGGCTGGCTTTGAACCTTGATCCTCAGATCTCAGCCTCCTGCGTAAAGAAAAGAAATCTTGTGCTGAACATATTTAGAACAGAAGCATCTTTCTTTTCTTTTTAATTATTGAGATGATGTATAGAGAGGAGTTACAGTTACATTCGTCAAGTAGTAGGTGTATTACTTCTCACACATTGATACCCCTTCTCATGTTTCAGAAGCATCTTTCTGACTAGACGCCATGATGTTCTTCTGTTAGTTTCAGTTGTTTATTCCAGTTGCTCCACCATGCTTTTAGGAAGTGCACCCTCTGCTGGTAGAGTGTGGTATTTACTGGTATAGTCTTGGGCTAATGCCTTTAAGCGTGTGTGTGTGTGTGTGTGTGTGTGTGTGCGTGTGCGTGTGCCAGTCTTGGGGCTTGAACTCAGGGCCTGGGTGCTGTTCCTGTGCTTGTTTTTGGTCAAGGATTGTTCTCTACCACCTGAGCCACAGTGCCATTTCCAGCTGTTTTTAAGTACTTAATTGGAGATAAGAGTCTCACGGACTTTCCAGCCTGGGCTTGCTTTGATCTCAGCCTCCTGAGTAGCTGAGATTATAGGCATGAGCCACCAGCGCCGGGTATTTTCTTTATTTTTTTGTGCCAGTCCTGGGCTTGAACTCAGGGCCTGAGCACTGTCCTTGGGCTTTCTCAAGGCTAGCATTCTACCACTTGAGCCACAGTAACACTTCCGGCTTTTCTATGTATGTGGTACCGAGGAATCGAACCCAGGTCTTCATGCATGCTAAGCAAGCACTCTACTACTAGGCCAAACTCCTGGCCCCTCGTCTTCTATTTTTTATTTTATTGTTATTATTATTATTATTATTATTATTGTCCATCTTGTGGCTTGAACTCTGGGCCTGGGCGTTGTCCTTCAGCTCTCTTCAGCTCAAGGCTTTTGCCCTACCCCCTGCACCACAGCAGCACTTCGGGTTTCCTGGTTATTAATTGGAGGTAAGAGTCTCACAGAATTTAGTCCCCAGGCTGGCTTTGAACTGAGTGCCCAAGTTGGTTTTGAACTGTGATCCTCAGTTCTCAGCCTCCTAAGGAGCTAGGATTACAGGCCACCATGCCTGGCTCTTCTTTTATATTTAATGTCAGTCCTTGGACTTGAACTCATTTATGTCTCGGGAGAATGCCATGAGGCATAGTAGGGCCATTCCCATAGTAGGGCCTTTCCTCTGGGCATAATAAATGTTAACTGAGTTTCCAGGTGTCACATGCTGAGTAGCACAGTTAAAATGTGATTTGTGTCTTACATTGCCAATGACTAGCTCAGGAAAGTGATGACTTGTCAGAAGCAAGAATGTGAGAAATGTACTAGAAATCTACTTAGGAGGCTGAGATTTGAGCCAACCTGGGCAGAAAAGTCTATGAGACTTCATCTCAAATTAATCAGCAAAAATCTGAGGTGGGGGACTAGGAGCATAGCCTAGTGGTAGCGTGCTTGCTTAGTATTCATGAAGCCCTGGGTTTGATTCCTCGGTACCACATACTTAGAAAAAGCTGGAAGTGGTGTTGTGGATCAAGTGGCAGGGTGCTATCCTTGAGCAAAATGTGTTCAAGGACAGTGCCTAGGCTCTGAGTTCAAGCCCCAGGACTGGCACAAAAAAGAACAAAACAAAAATATCTGAATTGGGGACCAGGAGTTTGGCATAGTAGTAGAGTTCTTACCTAGCATGCACAAAGACCCAGACCCAGGTTCAATTCTTCAGTACCACATACATAGAAAAGCTGGACGTGGCACTGTGGCTCAAGTTGTAGAGTGCTATCCTTGAAAGAGAAACCCCAAGGACAGTGTTCAGGCCCTGAGATCAAGCCCAGGACTGAAAAGAAAGAAAGAGAGAGAGAGAGAGAGAGAGAGAGAGAGAGAGAGAGAGAGAGAGAGAGAGAGAGAGAGAGAGAGCAAGCAAGCAAGAAAACTGAGCTGGAGCTGTGATTCAAGTGGTAGAATGTCAGCTGTGAGCAAAAGAAGCCAAATGAAATCATGCCCATAAATCTGAGCCCTAATACGAGCACAAAAAATGTAAAAGTAAGCTTAAGACTTTACGTTTACCAATTTCCCCTTGTTACTTAGAGCTCTTTATCATTATTTCATGAACCAGTCCTCTGTGGATGAAAATGCATATATACCACTTGGCTTTTATATTAAAACAAAGACTAAAAGCAAAAGTGGATTTTTTTTACCATTCTTTTTTTATTAAAGAATTTATTAACATTGATTTTTACATCATATTTCAAACAACATGTTTAACAAACAAGTGTTCAAGAAGGGAATCTCTATATACAATCACTGGCACTTAGTTTTTAGAACATAATCAAAATTAGGCTAAGGGTTTGTATATCATAAATATATATTAATTTATGAATTAAAACATTATATCTATAGAGTCATACGTTTTTATGTCTATGTAGTTGTGTTTATATTTCCAATACCAAGTCCATAGCATTGGGTATGCAAATATTGAGTCCTCGCTCTTGTACTGTTTGGATTTAATAGCCACATATTAAGGATACCATGCGCCTTCTGTTCCTTTGGTCTTGACTTGTCTCACTCAACATGATTCGCACTAGATTCATCCACTTCTCTGCAAATGCCATTATTTTATCTTGTCTGTTGGCTACGTAGAATTCCATTGTGTATATATACCACATTTTCTGTATCCTTTCGTCTGCAGTAGGGCATCTGGATTGTTTCCATCGCCTGGCTATTGTGAATAGTGCAGAGATGAACTGAGCAGTGTCCTTATCATAACTTGGGTTACAAAAGTGGATTTTTAAAGAATGCCCACATCAATGGAGAATAGATGCTTTGACTTCAGTAACAAATACTGAATTTCTGTTGAGCATTTTCTTATGTCAGCTTCTTTAGAAGTCATCTATACATCAATTAGAAGCCAAAGTGAACTTTTTGACCTTGTGGTCATCTTCAGTTGCTGACTAACATTTGTGATCATTCCAACAGTCTCCTCCCCACATTTTTTGTTTGTTTTGTTTAGCTTTAGTTGATTTTAAATATTTTTATGAATTACCATTAAATAAGAATGACAGGTTCAGCTTCCCGGGTCATCATGGTGATTTTTACAGAGTGATGAGAGAGTATCTGTATCTTCCCAGTAACTGGCTTACACGTCACCATGTTCTAGCCTAGGTTAATATTTTCAGTAGGCACATGGACTGGATTTCCAGAAAGAAGTCATAAGCAGGATAAATTCTGATTCATGTTACTTGTTAGCATATTGAACATTATCCACCACTCTCAGCACAAGCTTCTTAGGTGATTTGCCTTTGTCTTCTCACAATGCTTATGTTCTCAAAAGGCTGGAGAGAGAGGAGTTGAAAAGAAAGGAAGAGGAGGAAAGACTGCGTCAAGAAGCAGAAGCTCGGGAGCAAGAAGAGGCAAAGAAGCTGCAGGAAGAGGAAGAGAAAAGAAAGGCAGGAAAGGAGGCCAAACAGCAGGCTAAGGGGGAGCTGTTGTTGAAAGAGAAGCAAGAAAAAGAAGAGCAAGAGAAAGCCTTGATTGTGAAGCAGGTAAAGTCTGAGTCCTCAAGTTTCCTGTGTTTTCTAAAGGTTTTGATTAACAGGTAAAAATTCTTTAAATTTGAATGCTTCATGATAGTTACTTCCATTTTTTTCTTAAGTGGACTATGTTAATTATTAAATATGAATTTCTTGGAACAATCAAAATTGGTAATGTTTATTGTCTTTGTGTTTGCTATTTCCCAAAGACAGACCCTGGGGTAAGAATTTGTGTGCCAGTAGTTTATTTAACAGTAGAGCTCATGGGGGCTGGGAGTTTGGCCTATTGGTAGAGTGCTCGCCCAGCATGCATGAAGACCTGGGTTTGATTCCTTGGTACCACATTCACAAAAAGCCGGAAGTGGCACTGAGGCTCAAGTGGTAGAGTGCTAGTCTTGAGAAAGCTCAAGGACAGTGCCCAGGTGCTAGGTTCAAAAAGAATTATCTGTCAAAGGATGAGGAAAATGGACAGTTTACCTGTACTAGCACTGCCCCTTATCGTGAAAGATTACTTCTCAGAGAAGTATATTTGCACTTTCTGACAAGAGTCTGCTACTAACCCAGGAAAACCTTTGTCTTTCTACAGAAAGACTTTAGCAATATGGAGAACTCTCTGAAGGTGATTTACAGAGTGGATTCAGGGTATTGGAATGAAGCCTGACCCTGTCTTTGGGTCAAAAAGCAGGTTGTGTAAATCTACGTTGAGTATTGACCAGTGAGTGACTAGCCACTTTGGGGCACATGGTGAGGAGAAAGAAACTTGTACTAAAACCTCGGGAATTACTACTGTGTTTTCTTAGCTGAATAAATCCTGTGCTTCTCTCACTTTCAGAAAGAAGCAGCAGAAGCAAAAGCCCAGGAGGCAGCCAAACAGATGCGTCTAGAAAGAGAACAGATCATGCTGCAGATCGAGCAGGAACGGCTAGAAAGGAAGAAGGTAAAGGCCGAGGGTGAGGCAGGAACAGAAGTGAGTCCAGTTCTGTTTTGCAGCAATTGGCTAGAGTACTCTTAAATATATATATATATATATATATATATATATATATGGATTGAATAAAGTGCAGGTGTTTGTGTGTGTGTGTGTGTGTGTGTGTGTGTGTGTGTGTGTGTGTCTGCCTGCTTGTGTACCCTAGAGCTTGAACTCAGAGCCTGGGCTTTCTCCTTGAGCTTGTTTTTTATTTTATTTTTTTGTTATTGTTGTGTTGTGTTTTGTTTTATCCAAGGCTCATGTTCCACCATTTTGAGCCACAGTGCTACTTTTGGTTTTCTGCTGGTTAATTGGAGATAAGAGTCTCACAGACTTTCCTGCCAACGTTGGTTTTGATCCTGACATCTCAGTCTCCTGAAATATAGGATTATATGTGTGAGCCCCTGGCACCCAGCAAGGGTTTTTTTTTTGTCATCTTGACTACCAGTTGCTTAGTAAAGAATGCTCTTTTCTGGGCCAGGAGTTTGGTCTAGTGGTAGAATATTTACTTAACATGCAGGAAGACCCAGATTCAATTCCTCAGTACCACATACATAGAAAAGGGCTGAAGTGGTACCATGGCTCAAGTGGTAGAGCTCTAGCCTTGAGAAAGCCCAAGGCTGGTGCTCAGGCCCTGAGTTCAAGCTCCAGGACTGGCCAAAAAAGAGTGCTCTAATCTCCCCACCCCTCCAGTTTCCACCTTCTGTGTAGCTTAGGGTTGTAAGGATGAACAATTGCTCCTAGATCAATTTCATGTTCTCTAGAGCAATGATTTCAATGATAGATGGTGATTTGTTGATTTATAGAGAACTTATGGAGAAAGATAGGCTATAAATTGAACATAAAGTGTAGATATGGACTAGTGTATTTCACTTGACCTTGTTTATAGGGTCAGAGGTATACATCTTCAAAACCAATGGAAAACTTTCCATTGCTATCCTTTACTGACATTTATCATTTAGAAGTTACCTTACAAACGTGAAGTTACATATAGACTCAACCACTTTATGTTTTTGGTCTTCTTTTTCTTCACGGTTTCCAGAGAATAGATGAAATCATGAAGAGAACTAGGAAGAGTGATGTGCCTCCAGAAGTAAAGGTGGGGATTTTTATGAAAACGCCATGCTTCATGGGAAAGAGCAAGAGAATGCATTCAGTGAAAGTGGAGAACTCACAGAGAATTAGCCAGAAAACAACACAAAAAAAAATGGACTCTTGAGCTGGCAATGTGGCTTAGTGATAGACTGCTTGCGTAGCATGCATGAAGCCCTGAGTTTGATTCCTCAGTACCACCTAAACAGAAAAAGCCGGAAGTGGCACTGTGGCTCATGTGGTAGAGCTCTAGTCTTGAGTATAGAGAGGCTCAGAAACAGAGCCAAAGCCCTGAGTTCAAGGCCCAGGACTAGCCAAAAAAAATGGACTTTTGGGGCTGGGAGTTTGGCCTAGTGGTTAAAGTGTCTGCCTAGCATGCATGAAGACCCGGGTTCGATTCCTTGGTATCACATATATAGAAAAAGCCAGAAGTGGTGCTGAGGCTCAAGTGATAGAGCTCTAGCCTTGAGAAAGTCCAAGAACAGTGCTCAGGCCCTGAGCTCAAGACCAGGATTGGCAAAAAAAAATGGACTTTTTCTAGGGTTTCTGGCCAGCTCTTAAAGCCATGTGGAATTTCAGAGATTCAACAAGTGAAAGATTTCCTCAGAGAACTAGAATGAGGATGCAAAGGAAGGCATAATAAGTCCATGCATGCATGAGAATAAGGGAAACATAATTAAAGAGTCCAAGAATTACCTGTACCAGGCAGGTGGCCAATCAGGGTTCTAAACATTCTCTGGTGCTCTTTTGTTTGTTTGTGCATGCTAGTTCTGGGGCTTAAACTCAGGGTCTGGTCACTCTCCCTGAAATTTGTGTGTATGTACTGATCCTGGGGCTTGAATTCAGGGCCTGGATGCTGTTGTGGAATTTTTAAAAAGCACAACATTGTTGTTGAGCTTTTATGCTCAACATTAGCACAGTAGCACTTAAGCCAGAGCTACACTGCCAGCTTTTTGATGGTTAAAGATAAAAGTTTCAACTGGGTGTGATGGCTCACGCCTGTAATCTTAACTACTCAGGAGGCTGAGATCTGAGGATCACAGTTCAAAGCCAGCCCAGGCACTAAAATCAGTGAGACTCATCTCCAGTTAACCACTAGAAAACCGGAAGTGATGCTATGGCTCAAGGGGTAAGGCAGTAGCCTTGAGCTGAAGCGCTCAGGGACATTGCCCAGGCCCAAAGTTGAAGTCCCACAACCCATCAAAAAAAAATAAAACAGAAAAAGAGTTTCATGGACTTCCCTGCTCAAGATGCCTTTGAACTGTGATCTTCAGATCTCAGCCTCCTGGAGTAGCTAGGACTATGTGAGCTAGGCATGAGCCACTGGTGCCTAGTTTGCTGGTGCTTCTCAAAAGTATTTGTTTTCCTATGTACTATAAGTCTGTTTTCACCCCTCCTTATGTTTGATTTCAGAAAGAAGAGTCCCCCAAAGTAGAGATTCAGCCTGGTATGTGTGTGGAAAATAAGACAAACCCAGTTGTACCCAATAAAATAGGTGAGTATGAGGTGTGGTCTAGTCTTTCTTTCAGCAACGAGGACTCATAGAAGCTTCCACAGGGCAAAAGCCCTTCTGGGCCCCCAGGGCGTGGTTGCCTGCCAGTAGTTTTGTTTCCTGGGAATCAATCCTTCCAGTGCTGGGGCTATGGCTCCATTTGTTACACAGCTGGCTTCCCTGGTTACTCTAATAATCCATGCCAGCCTTCAGCCAGGATGCTTTCCAGGGAGCCTAACTTGAGGTCAAATGTCACTCAGATCTGTTTTTGTTGTCCAGAAGTCCTGGAAACAATGTTAATATGATCTGTCTCTGCTTCCCTTATGTGAAATTGGATACATGGGATTATTATTGGCTTTCTATAAAAGATACTGCATTACTGGCTAAAAAAAAAAAGAGAAAGAGGGCCAGGAGTTTGGCCTAGTGGTAGAGTGCTTGCCTAGCATGTACCAAGACCTGAATTCTATTCCTTGGTACCACATACATAGAAAAAGCTGGGAGTGTGCTGTGGCTCAAGTGGTAGAGCCCTAGCCTTGAGAAAGCCCAGGGATAGTGCTCAGGCCCTGAGTTCATGCCCAGGACTGGCAAAAAAATTAAAAATTAAAAAAGAGAATTAAGTGAATGACCATTTTGTTTCATATTTTGATATTTTATGATTTACACGGAGACTGTTTTCTTGATCAGAAATCAGTGGGTTAAACACCTGCCAGGAAGTTAATGGTATAGGATCCACTGCTCCAGAAACTTTTCCTCGAGACATTTTCTCTAATGGGCTTAAACCAGTTGGAGGACTTGTTCATTTGGATGCCCTTGATGGGAAATCAAACAGTTTGGATGACTCCACTGAAGAAGTTCAGTCTATGGATGTGAGGTATGTTCATTTTTTTATTTTTATCATTTTTTATTTATGTATTTATGTATTTTTGCCAGTCCTGGGCTTGAGCTCAGGGCCTGAGCACTGTCCTTTGGCTTTCTCAAGGCTAGAGCTCTACCACTTGAGCCTCAGCACCACTTCCGGCTTTTTTACTATGTATGTGGTACAGAGGAATCGAACCCGGGTCTTCACTAGGCAAGAACTCTACCACTAGGCCAAACTCCCGGCCCCTCAGTTTTTATTTTTATTTATTTATTTTTTGCCAGTCCTGGAGCTTGAACTCAGGTCTGGACACTGTCTCTGAGCTTCTTTTGCTCAAGGCTAGCACTCTACCACTTGAGCCACAGTGCTACTTCCATCTTGCTAGGCAAGATGTCTACCACTAAGCCACATTCCCAGTCCATGTTAATATTTCAAGCATCTACAAATACTGTCAGTATTTTTGTTTATTTCTTTTTTTTTGCCAGTCTTGAGGCTTGAACTCAGGGTCTGAGCACTGTCCTTGGGCATTCTCAAGGTTAGCATTCTACCACTTGAGCCACAGCACCACTTCTGGCTTTTTCTGTGTATGTGGTACCAAGGAATCGAACCTAGGGCTTTGTGCATTCTAGGAAAGCACTCTTACCTCTAGGCCACGCTCCCAGCCCTTTAAGATGGTTTCTTCATCAGTCATCTAAAAAGCAGGTTTGGTTGATATGAGAAACTGACAGTGTTGTAATACTAGAGTCTTGAGTCGGGTGCCCTAGAAATAGAACCAGAGCCTGAGTTTCTTGTCATGGGATTTACAGGGAGAAGTCGTTTAGTATTTCTCTGAAAGAAGGGGGAAAGGGATGGCATTGAATAAGGATATATTCTCAGACAATCCTAGAGGAAGAATTTCTCCCCAACTTGCCATATTGAGATAAAGACAGGTAGCTTTTGTACCACTATCTCCTTCAGTCTTCACTGAGGGACCCCTGCCTGGGTAAGTGGTGTATGTCTAACTGGACTAAAGGACTGTGTCGATGAAAGGAAGTTATCCAGCCAAGTGGTGGCAACTGTGACTCTTTACCTTCAGGTATAGGAGTTCTGGCTGGCCATCAACAGAGTCTCCTGTGTCCAGAGTCTCATATTTGAGTAAGCTTGTCATTAGAGATTTGAGAAGGGAGCTAATATACTTTCAGATACTAAAAGCCTAAGGAATTTGTAAGCCTGTATACATGGCAAATTCATTTCAGACAAAAGAAGAGCCAATTAGTGTGGGATTGAAGCAGAGGCAGTAAAGCACACACGTCAGCTTGGGCAGGGCAGGTGGAGTAGGGGGTGGCTCTGATAGTCAGGACAGTATGACAGTATTTTATAAAAGCTCTAGCATAGAGAGGACGGGGGTGGAAGCGTGGGCTTCCTCTGACACACTAGTTGTAAATAGCCCACGCATTGCACTGCGCTCGAACTAGATATATGAAAAGCCAGCAGCTGGCAGTCCTGTCTCCAGTAGAGCTCCTGTGTGGTCTGATAACAGCCCTTCAGCCCTTGCCTGAGTCTCTCCTGGCCCCAGCTCCATCTTGATGGCCACGTCCCCTGACTGGTACCATTCTGCCTGCAGCAAAAAACACTAAGGCAGTTTTAAGGGCTAACACAACATCACTTACCCCTACCTAGAACCAGCTATACTTATCCTCCCTCCCGCTGCCCTGCCCAGTTCTGGGGCTTGGACCCAGGGCCTATACACTGTTCTTGAGCTTTCTCAAAGCTAGAGCTCTACCACTTGAGCCACAGCACCACTTCCGGCTTTTTTGTGTGTACGTGGTATGGAGGAATCTGAACTCAAGACTTCACGCAAGCACTCTATCACTAGGCCACATTCCTGGTCCTGTACTTTTTCTTTTATAACTCCGGGTGGGAACAGGAAAGGGACAACATGTGACACTATTGGCCGCAGTTGAAGAACAAGAAGGGGTTTTTGTTTACTTAAGTTCTCCCTTAAAACTGGCTGAGTCCCGATGCTGTACCAAAGCCTGTGACATTCTGTCTTCCCTGTGAAGTTGGAGCACATGGTTTCTGCTGAGAGAGGCAGTTTGCCTATGCTTGCTTCATACACCAGAAGAGATATCAGGTCAGTGGCTGCCCCTTAACTGGGTTCACATGTGAAGGAGGTGGAGCTTCTGTGGGCGCTTCTGCAGTGCAACTGGTTTTTCTGGATTCTACTCTCAGATTTCATCAAAGAAGAAAAGAGCCTGGTAGCAGCCTTACTCTAGTTATTGAGGACAGTCCTTCAATTCCCAGCCTTCTGCTCTTGTGGGCCTGGTTCTGCTGCTTCTAGAGAGAGAAGAAAGAGGGGGGGGAAAGAACCCAAGGCTTGATCAGCAAATCTGGATACGTCTTGATGATTTGGAACCTTGGTTTTAGATAGGCGGCTGTGGTGAGATAGGTTTGTTAAAGTTCTTAGACTGACAACAGGGTCCCAGTTAATGATTCCTTCATCCCATAGTCTTAACTGGGCATGCACTCAGATGAACTCTTCTTCAAATGAACACTGTCATGTTCATACTTATGGCAACTTGGGAAGGAGAAATGACTGTTCTTCCCATTTTATAGGGGAGGAGACTGATGCCAGGAGAGAAGCAGCCTGATGGGGCAGGACTGCTAGAAAGGGTCTGAGAGGACCATGCTTTTGTGTAGTGAAATGCTGGTACTTGCAGGCTCCTTTGTCCTCGCCTGAGCAGGATGAGGTTAGCCTCACATCCCTCATCCGGTTTCCTCACCCAGCCCCTTGTCCTCAACCACTGAGACTGTGTGCCCAATAACTTACTAAACATAAACACATTTATATTTTTGATAATGTGTTACACACATTTTTAATAAATTAGTCTTCTCTAGAAGAATAGAATAAAGTACTGCAAACAGGGCTGGGAAGGTGACTTAGTGGTACAGTGCTTAGCTGGCCTACAGAAAGTCCTGGGTCTGATTCCTCAGTACCACATACATAGAAAAAGCCAGAAGTGGTGCTGCAGCTCAAGTGGCTCAAATGGCAGAGTACTACCCTTGAGCAAAAGAAGCTCAGGTACAATGCCTGGGCCTTAAGTTCACACCCCAGGACTGGCCGAGAAAAATACTACAAACAGAAGGAAACACATTAACAGAATGTGTTTAATTCTTACTTTGTTTAATTGTTTTTGTATTGCTCCTGGAGCTTGAACTCAGGGCCTCATGCTTTCACTTGACTTTTTGTCCCCCCTCCAGTCCTGGGGGCTTGAACTCAGGGCATGGGCTCTGTCCTTTAGCTGCTTTGTATTCAAGGCTAGCACTCTACCACTTGAACCACGGCACCACGTCTGGCTTTTTTCTGAATACTTTATGGGAGATAATATTCTCACAGACCTTCCTGCCTGAGCTGGCAGCCACAATCCTCAGATGTCAGCCTCCTGAGTAGCTGGCCTAGGCAACACCAGCACCCAGCTCTTACTCAACTATTTTGCTCAAGACTGGTGCTCTATCTCTTGAGCTACACATCTACCTCCAGCTTTGTGCTGATTAATTTGGACATAAGAGTCTCACAGAGGTTTTTTTGTTTGTTGGTTTGTTTGTTTTGCCCAGAATGGCTTTGAACCAAAAGCCTCGGATCTCAGCCTTCTGAGTAACCTTACAGTTGACATCCACCGGTACCCAGCTAAGTGTGCTTACTCCTTTGTTCTCTCTCCACTTCTCTGTCTCTCATCTTTTCTAGCCCTGTTTCCAAAGAAGAACTTATCTCCATCCCAGAATTTTCACCAGTGAGTGAAATGATTCCTGGTATGTCTCTGGATCAAAATGGAACTGGCAATGCCCGAGCACTTCAAGATATCTTAGATTTCACTGGCCCCCCAACATTCCCCAAGAAATCCAGTGAAAACCTCAGCCTGGATGATTGTAACAAAAACCTTATCGAAGGATTCAACAGTCCTGGCCAAGAAACCACTCTGAACTCCTTCTGTTGACAAAACAACGACCTTTTCATGAAAGGTAAAGTCTTTTGATGATCCTCTAAATCCCTAACTCCCCAGGGTGTTACATAACTATCATTCAGCTTCTTGAATGGCCTAAAGGTATGCATAGACAATGTTTGACAAGAAATGTAACTCATTACCTTAATTACCTTACATATATAACTATAACCCCTCTGTACATCACCTTGACAATAAAATTAAATAAAAACAAATATGGTATATATTGCAGCACCCACAGTAGTACTTGAGATGGATTTTAAGTCCTTCCTCTATACACAAACCTCCAGTACCCTGCTGTATTATTCCTGCAGTTTGAGGATTAGGATGGGAAGCTTGAGAAGCACTGGTTAAACAAATGATCTCAGCACCTCACAATCCCTGTCTTTAAAAATGTAACTCCTCAACAGGCACTGGTGGCTCATGTGTCTAATCCTAGCTACTCAGGAGGCTGAGAGCTCATTCCATTGATCAGATGTTCTAGAGCAAGTTAAGACTGTATAATTTAGACTTACAGATCTTGATAAAGGTCTTTCAGAGGCATATTTGTACTCTGAGGTTACCCCAACTCAGAGTACTCCAACTCAGCTACTCAGGAGGCTGAGATCCAAGGATCATGGTTCAAAGCCAGCCCAGTCACAAAAGTCTGTAAGACTCTTATCTCCATTAGCCTTGAGCAAAAGGAACTCAGTGTCAGTGCCCAGGCCTAGTGTTCAAGTCCCAGGACCTGAATAAAAAAAGCACCTTTTTACAGACCAGAAGAGAATGTTGTCAAGATCCTGTGAAGTGTTGCTAATAAACTTTTCCTAACTGCTTAGTTCAGTGGCATCCCAAATTTTATCTAGAATCATTCATATATATTGATGAGTGTTGGGCCACATGACCGTTGTTCTATTGACATTGGATAATTTTTTTTATTTTGGTACTAGGGTTTTGAACTCAGGACTTCACACTTGCTTGGCTTGCTTAACTGGTGCTCTATTTCAGCCATGCTTCCAGCCTGGCATTTGGCTAATTGTGGAGTTGTTTTATTTTGGTTTTGTGGTACTGGAGCTTGAACTCGGGGCCAAAGGCTGGCACTCTACCACACCTCCACTTCCAGATGCTTTTTGGTGGCTAATTGGAGATAAGAGTCTCACAGACTTCTCTACCCAGTCTAGCTTCAAACCACAATCCTCTGATCTCAGTCTCCTGAGTAACTAAGATTATAGACATAAGTTGCCAGTGCCCAGCTGACCCTTTTTTCTTGCCAAAGCATTTCTACTTTTTCAACTTCCTTTCTCTCTTAGCTGTTATATGTCCCATATACACACACCAGCCTTGCACATGCAAAACTTACACTCTACCACTAAAACTATACCCCAGCCCTATTCATATGAGTGAGCATATCTCTGCTAGGTGCCAATGGCCTACATTTGTAATCCTAGCTGCTCAGGAGGTAGAGATTTGAGGATTGCAGATCCTCAGCCATCCCAGGCAGGGAAGCCTGTGAAACTCTTATCTGCAATTAATTACCAAACAACTGTGGCTCAAAGTGCTAGAGCATTGGCCTTGAGCACAAAAGCTCAAAAATAGTGTCCAGGCCCTGCATTCAAGCCCTAGGACCAGCACACATGTGCACGCATGCACGTATACACACACATTACATATATACATATATTGATGCCACTACTCAGGCCCTAGCACTTTTTTTGCCAGTCCTGGGACTTGAACTTGGGGCCTGGGCATTGTCTGAGTTTCTTTTGCTCAAGACTAACACTTTATCACTTGAGCCACAGTACCACTTCTGGCTTTTTCTGTTTATGTAGTACTGAGGAATCGAACCCAGGGCTTCATGCATGCTAGGCAAGCACTCTACCACTAAGCTACATTCCTAGCCCAATGTCCCAATCTTCCATCTTCTCACTGTTCCATGTGAGAAGCAGCGTGTTCAGCCTTTCAGATAAAGTAGGGCTATCCTTCAATTGAGGGTTAAAAAAACAAAAACCCAACGGGATATCTGCAGGTGTTAGAAAATTCTCACACAAGGAAAGTTGGACCCACCTCCTAGAAAGATTCTGTACAAAATACTGCTGTACTTCCGTTGGTGAGGACTACTATCTGAGCCAAGGAAAATGGAATTACCAAGTACACAATACTGGTTTCTGTATTGGTCTCATCTGACTGTGTTTTTGCCACAGGTGGTGTTTGGAGCCCTTGGGACGCTGCTGGGAGTCCAATCTGAGCTGCTGCCACCTGATGAAGCTTCTGTAGCCACATTCCAAAGTATTAGATTGGAATGTAACTATATTCCTAGATAGTATGTCAAACACTGGCCTCTTGGTAGAAACCTCCAGACTTTGGCCTTACTGGGCTTTAGTGAAGTTTCATTCTACAGTTCTAGTTATGAGCTGCTGCTACTGCTAGAGCATTTCCTTTCTTTCTCTGTCATCATGGTGATCCTCTCAACCTGAATGATGCTGGCTCTGAAATGCACCTAGGGCCACTCTCATTGTCAGAGTTGGAGCACAAAAACATTTAGATATCTGTTCCTATTAAATACTCTACACATGACCAGAACTCTGGTTAGACATGTACTTGACTTGAGCTGTGTATCTCCCTGTCTTTGTTTAAATGGAGAAGAAATTCAGCAGTTTCTCTCCACCTAGGGTTTCTCTATTGGAAAGTAATGTCACATGAAATCCTTTTATCATCATCATCATTATTATTATTACTATTATTCAGCTTTGCCACCCAAATGCATTAACCACATTACTCTTGGGGTTAAAGTTGTAAGTTTGGTTGGACAAGAAAGAATGAAACAATGGGTGATGATTTCTTTTCTCTTACTCATATTTTTATGTACCTGGCAGGCAACTCAATCTAGCCAGGACCTTTTCTTGTCATACCTTAACAATCTCCAAGCCATCAAGCGGCCTTCCAACTGAAGGAGTCATGTATGTCACATGCAGGTGGTTAATTTTCATGTTTTGACTATTGTTGTGCTATTCGATCTTAGGATTTTTCTTTCTTCGATTGTTCCCATATTTTCTCAACTGTAATAAAGCCAGACACATAGTCATGGAAGTCATATTGCTCTGAAACAAGGAGGTCTCAAATTGGTCCCAGTACATCACTTTAACAGACCTTAACATAAAAACAATCTGGGGAAGAATGCCACTAGAATAAAAATTCCATGCATTTTATGCCATATAATGCTGTGTCCTTAAATTCATTTCTTGTGTTAAATGTGGCTTTCAAATCAAAATGACCTTTTCTTGTTTGAGACATTTGTTTTTGACTTAGGCCATGAAAGATTTGTAAAGAGAGGTTTACCGCAGGAGATAGAAAGCAGTTCCAGTAGTCATCTTGTCTGTGCGCTTCTAAAGCCAGCTGCAGTTTAAGACTTTATTAGCTATGGAAACTGTATGTTTGTGTATGTGTATATACTAAATAAAATACATGCCTCTAATAATGCAGTCGAATTGGTCTTGATGAACACTGGGGAATCCCTTTCATCACAAAGCACACTGGAAATCATAGCATGGTCTGACTTGTGAAAAGGCCTGGCTATTCTTGTTACAGCTTTATTTTGCTAGATGTCTATTACACCTCATATTGCCATTGTGACTGGTGTTGCCTCATTTCAAATGCATGATGTGTGCATACTGTTCAATGTGAAATACATTTTCATTGATGAGTCGGATGGCTAGTGTTTTGTTTATGTTTTGTTTCTGGTAGCTCCATGAGTAACTGTGTTGAAACAAAGCCAGGTTTTCTAAACCTCGTGGAAATGTGGGAACACTCCCCCAGTTCCTGCAAATGAATTGAAAATCCCACTACTTATACAAACTGGAGCCAGCTATGACAGTAATCTTAAGTGATGGTCCGTCCCTTGAACATGATGAACTTTTGAGTACAGTTAAGCTGTCCTACCTTTCTTCGTTTTCTTAGCTTTTGTACAAACATTAAGGCAAAAGATTTCTAGATAAGTTGAGACAGTTAATCAGTTCCTCTTGGTGGCATCCATGAGGTTATTTCTCATAACAACTTGACATTTAAACAAAATTATCATAGGAATATTGGCCCTTCTTTTCCAGGAAGTGAAAAGCCAGACATGACATGAAGTTGTGGGCCTCTGCTCATTAAGCTTCAGGTTTCTGTGGAGTGCTGTGTAATCACAGGCCACCTGTCTTGAGCTCCTGCTATGTAAACAATATTCCAAGGCCACTGTCTGCTGTGAGGTGGACAGAAGAAGGTTAATTCCCTCAAGGACACAGAGCTCGAACTTGGCATAGCTGGCTTTGGCTGCAGGACCTCAGCCTTGCAGGACCTCCAAGCGTGGTAGACAAGCAGCCACTTGCAACAGTATCATTGCTTGTTATGTGGCCAAGAGCCAGGACCCCCAACAGGGAATCTTAGTTCTTAGTGTGCTTAATAAAATGAAAAAAAAGTCTGCCCCCTCAGTGATACCTTCAAAAAGATTGGAGGTTTAACTTAAATACCATAAAATTCACCCTCTTCAAATGTGCAATTCAATGGTCTTTTGAATATTTGCTAGAACATTTTCATTTGAATGATTTTCTTTTTCTCTAGGGTTTGTCAGTCATGCAACAGACGTTGGCTTTATCAACCATTACTCCACATTCTCATTGAATCTGGAAGCAAGAACAAGGGAGTTGGAAATATTGAAGCAATTTTCTTGCCATACTTCAAATTGGGGGGGGTGTTTATAAAACTTAATTTGGGCTCTTTTGTGTTTACGCTTGCGTGCTACATCAATGAGATCAGACGCTAAGTGAGCTCATTTAGGTGCCCAGCGTGAGCCTCCTACACAGACAAGACCCGGATTAGGTGAAACTGACTTAGAAATGCATCGAAAGAAGCCAGGAGTGTGGTGTGGTGGTAGAATGCTTCCCTAGCATGTATGAAGCCCTGGGTTCAATTCCTCAGTACCACATACACAGAAAAAGCCGGAAGTGGTGCTATGGCTCAAGTGGTAGAGCTCTAGCCTTGAGAAAGTCCAAGGACAGTGTTCAGGCCCTGAGTTCAAGCTGCAGGACTGGCAAAAATAAAATGCATTGATAATCACTGTCTTTAACAGTGAACAGGGATTTGACTGTGTGGTGACTTACAAGGTGAATCTACTTGCTCTTGTATTCCTTGGACAGGGCCTCCTGTTGAACACTAGAAAGGGAGCGTTTCAGTGCCTTCTTCCATCGGTCAGATCAGGATTTAAGGCATGGATTCTCCAGAACTATCTACAGAAATCACGTTCTACTGCCAAGAGCCTGAGACCTGCTTGCAAAAGTCCAAGGGAACTGAAAAGCTTTAGGTATCGCACACAGAGGGCTTGTTCTCCTTCCCCTTCCTACATGCTCTGCAGTACTAGGCCAGAGTGTCCTGTGGGGGTTTCCACTCTACCATTAGAAGATGCCAGCTGAGCACCAGTGGCCCACACCTGTAGTACTAGCTTCTCAACAGGCTGAGATCTAAGGATAGTGGTTCAAAGCCAGCCCAGGCAGGAAATACTGTGAGCCTCGCCGGGCACGGTAGCTCACGCCTGTAAACCTAGCTACTCAGGAGGCTGAGATCTGAGGATCAAGGTTCAAAGCCAGCCCGGACACAAAAGGACCTGAGATGCTTATCTCTGACCTCTGGAAAATGGGAACTGGGGCTTGGCTCAGGGGCAGCGCCCAGGCCGATTTCAAGCCCCATGACCTACAAAAAAAAAGACTGTGAGCCTCTTAGTTCTAATTAACCAAGTAAAAGCCTGAAATGGAGCTCTGGCTCAAGGGATAGAGGGCTAGCCTTGAGCAAAAATGCTCAAGCATGTATATCACCCAGGTCCTGAATTCAAGCACTAGGACTGGCATAGGAAAAAAATGCTGAAGTCCTGGGCTGGAGGTGTGATTTCAGTAGTACAGCACCTGCCTAGTAAGTGCTGAGCCTTGAATTTTAAGTACTACAAAAAGGAAAAAAAATAAAAAGAAGGATGGAGCCAGGAATTTGGCCTAGTGGTAGAGTGCTTGCCTAGCATGCACAAAGACCCAGGTTTGATTTCTTGGTACCACATACATAGATAAAAGCCAGAAGTGCTGTGGATCAAGTGGTAGAGCTCTAGCCTTGAGAAAGCCCAAGGACAGTGTTTAGGCCCTGAGTTCAAGCCCCAGGACCAACAAGAATAAAAATAAAGTCCTTCTAACTGTGAACAAGGGATTGTAGATGTTAGGGAAAATGTCTTAAAGCTTCTTTCTAGGCTTTCAAGAAGTTAAGGCAAGCTTTCCTCGAGTCACCATCCTCAGGAAGTACAGAGTGCAAAGAGTAAGAGTCCTAAGCAATTGAAAGTTTACTAAAGTAGTTTTAAGAAAAAGTTGGAAGCCAGTTCTTTTTTTGTGTGTTTTCATAATGCTTATGTAATACACATTTAATATCCATAATCTGAAAATCCAAAATGTGCCAAGATTTGAAACATTGAGCATTAACATGATACTACAAGTGGCAATATCTACCTATAACTTCATGAGACAAGTTATAGTCATCTAGTTCATTGCTATTGTTGGTAAACAGGTGATAATAGGTATATATATATGTGTATATATATATATATATATATATATATATGACAATACTGGAGTTTGAACTCAAAGCCTCACACTTGCTACACTGGTTCTCTACCACTTGAGCCATGTCACTTTTGCTGATTATTTTTTTAGGATGGAGTCTTTTTTTTTGCCAGTCATGGGCTTGAGCTCAGGGCCTGAGCTCTGTCCTTGGACTTTCTCAAAGCTAGAGCTCTACCACTTGAGCCTCAGCACCACTTCTGGCTTTTTTCTATGTATGTGGTACCGAGGAATCGAACCCGGGTCTTCTTGCATGCTAGGCAAGCACTTTAACCACTAGGCCAAACTCCTGGCCCTAGGATGGAGTCTTAATAAACCTCTGCCTGACTTGGTCTTGAGTTGTGATCTTCCAAATCTTAACTTTCTGAGTAGCAAGACTTACACACATGAGCCATCTGCAACCAACAGTATGGTAATGTTTTGATTGTTAAGTACATATGTGTAAATGAGTATAAGAAAGTGTTTATCAGTTGCATATAGATTCAGGATTCATGTAGATTTAGGAATGATGTCAAACAACCAGATTATCTACATACAATCTGTAGCTAAGATGATGACACCTTTTCTTTCTGATGATTTGGTATATAAGAACTTTGTTTCACATAAAAAGTGATTAAAATAGGACATAAAATTACCTTTGGCGTATTTTATAAGGTGTAAGCATAACACAAATGAGTTTTCTGTTTAGACTTTGGCCTCATTCCCAAGATAGCTAAATGCAAATATCTCCAAATTTAAAAAAAAATGTCCTTGGACCTCAGGCTCAAGAATTTTAGATAAGGGATATTCCATATTAGATCAGAATGACCAGATGTCCTTATCTTGAGACCCCAGACCAGTGTCTTGGTTTACAGCTACTTGGCACAATACCCTCTCTCCTTGACCGACTCTAACTCCGGTGGCTGGCACCAGACCAGATTTTACTGCCAATTTTAACAGATAAGGACCTTGAGCAGACAATTGCTGTCTGGCTTCCTCCCTACCTCTGGCTTCAACTCATTTTGCCCATTATCTATGTCCCACCATTAGTTACTTTCATATCAACCCCCACTAAAGCACTCCAGCATTCCCACAACCCACTAGAAAAGTGCTACCCTGTAAGACAGAGTGCGTCAATAGCTTTGGCTAGAGGCTCCCCTCCACCAATTTTTCTCCCTAATAAACCTGCTGGTGTTGA
Organism: Megascapheus bottae; assembly: GCF_031878675.1. NCBI lineage: Eukaryota > Metazoa > Chordata > Mammalia > Rodentia > Geomyidae > Megascapheus > Megascapheus bottae. Next base: position 7,719,541 of record NC_143547.1, on the reverse strand, counting down.
CCTGTCTCTGTCTATTCTCCATGTCTTTTGAGCCTAACATGCCATCCTGTAGTGTGTTTGGACTCATCTTTGAAAGAACAAGAAAACCATCTCCACAGGACTGATAACTGACTAGGACAGGGCTGTGTCTTGCATGGGAAACAGTAAATGTACATGGATTGATGTCAGCAGCCACGACCAGACCTATAAAGATTTGAGGACTCTTACTAGTCCTTCTGAAAGAATACTATTTTTCTCACTAGACCTGGCCTTCTAAAGGGTTCTTAGAAAAACTTCATATGGCTCATATGAAGTATTAGGGATTCATTGATGGCAAGAAATTATCCAGAATGCAAAGCAAAAGACACAATTACAGGGGCCAGGAGTGTGGCCTAGTGGTAGAGTGCTTGCCTAGCATGCATGAAGACCCGGATTTGATTCCTTGGTACCACATACATAGGAAAAAGCCGGAAGTGGTGCTGAGGCTCAAGTGGTAGAGCTCTAGCCTTGAGAAAACCCAAGGACAGCGCTCAGGCCCTGAGCTCAAGCCTAGGGCTGGCAGAGAGAGAGAGAGAGAGAGAGAGAGAGAGAGAGAGAGAGAGACAGACAGACAGACAGACAGACAGACAGACAGACAATTATGCCTTTTCAAAGTCCCGCTACAGCATTGTTCTAAGGCAGCCTAAGGTTTCTCTGAGTCTTAGAATGTGTCCTCTATGACTGATTATTGGTTACTCACTTCTTTTGTCATTGGTCATGGGACTTGAACTCTGGGCCTGGATGCTGTCCCTGAGCAATTCAGCTCAAGGTTACTGCCCTATCCATTGAGCCACAGCACCACTTCCAGTTTTCTGGTGGTTTGTTGAAGATAAGAGTCTCACGGACTTTTTAGTTCCTGGGCTGGCTTTGAACATCGAACCTCAGATCTCAGCCTCCTGAGTAACTAGGATTATAGGTGTGAGCCACTGCGCCTGGCTTGGTTAGTCACTTTACACAGAAAATCAAAGATGATTTTTATCTGGAAAAAAAGTTGATGTAAAAGGTTATATTGATTTGTCCTCATAAGACAACACAGAATTTGTCTGTTTTCCTTTCTGAGTTAAATACGTTTTTTGAGACATAGTCACAATATTATATTCACATTCTTTTTTATGCTATTTTTTTAGCTTTTGGGAAATTATGTTTTGACATTGAAGTAGATAAGGAAGCCCTCAGCATGTATTTAGGGTGTGTGTGTGTGTGTGTGTGTGTGTACCAGTACTGGGACTTGAATTCAGGGCCTTGTGTTCTTCCACGACTGCTTTGCTAATGGCTGGTGCTCTACCACTTGAGGCACTTCTGGCTTTTTGGTAGTAGACTGGAGATAAGAGGCTTTGGGGAGACTCAAGGGTAGAGCAGTTATCTAGTATATTTAAGGCCCTGGGTTCAATCCCCAGCATCCGCCACCATAAAGCCAAGTGTTGGTGGCTCACATCTATACTCCTAACTGCTTAGGAGGCTAAGATCTAAGGATCATGATTCAAAGCCAGTCCAAACAGGAAAGTCTGCCACACTTATCTCCAATGAACTACCAAAAAACCAGAAGTAGGGCTGTGGCTCAAGTGGTAGACCACTTGCCTTAAGCATAAAAAAGCTTAGGGGGCGGGCAGGAGTTTGGCCTAGTGGTAGAGTGCTTGCCTAGCATGCCCAAAGACCCAGGTTCAATTCCTCGGTACCACATATATAGAAAAAAGCTGGAAGTGGTGCTGAGGCTCAAGTGGTAGAGCTCTAGCCTTAAGAAAGTCCAAGGACAGTGCTCAGGCACTGAGTTCAAGCCTCACCACTGGCAAAAAAAAAAAGCTTAGGGACAGTACTTAGGCCCTGAATTCAAGCTCCAGTACTCAGGCCCTGAATTCAAGCTCCAGAGAGACACACACATCTCTTGACTCTTCTGCCTTGACTGTCTTTCGACCTTGACCCTCAGATCTCAGCCTTTTGACTAGCTAGGATTACAGGCGTAAGCCACACAACGTAAAACTTGTCCACATTCATGGCTAATATAGTGGATGTTCCCTTATCAGGAATTTTGCTGACTTGTGAATCCTTGAGAATCTTCTGCAAAGGGTGTTTAACCCACCTTATGATGTATCTGCTCACTCTAGCACAAGAGGACATCTTTCATCTGGGAACAGACAGCAGCTATGAGATTTCTTTTGCGTGTGTGTGTGTGTGTGTGTGTGTGTGTGTGTGTGTGTGTGTGCGCGCGCGCGCCAGTCCTAGGGCCTGAGCACTGTCCTTGGGCTTTCCTCCAGGCTAGAGCTCTACCACTTGAGCCACAGCACCATTTCCAGCTTTTCTCTGTGTATGTGGTACTGAGGAATCCAACCTGGGTCTTTGTGCACACTAGGCAAGCACTCTACCACTAGGCCAAACTTCTGGCCCAGCTATGAAATTTCTTTTCCTTCACTCGGGAGGCAGTCCATTTCATAGTTGCTGAGCAAATATGAATGAATGCCTTCTCCATGCTCAGAGCCTTAGCTCAGGGTGGGAACAGAACAAAGGACAGTATTAGATATTGTCTGCACTCATCTGGAGCTTAAAGTTTATCAGGGAAGAAACAGAAGACCAATAACTTAAGAATAAGTATTCAATTGTGACGAGTGGCAAGGTCAGGTTTGCTGTTACTTTCAGATTATTAGTTTGTGAGGAGACATTGATTCGTTCAATCTTTTCATTAAGGTCTATCTCCATCACCATTTCTGGATATCAGGACTACAATTTGTTTTTACCACCTAACATCATGGCTACTTATTAAGGATTTGTGAATAGATGAACTCTTCAGTTGTTACTAAAGTAATAATGTAAAATTTGGTCTGTACCTTTCTGTCAGACCCATATTCTGTCTACCACAAGATATAGGCTCCAGAAACTGTGGTTTCCACAGATGAGATGGACTCTCTGCACCTAGTGCTACAGTAAGCACCTTTTACAGAGTACACTGTGGACATAAGATGAATCTTTGTTGAATGAATTATCTATTTTTTAATTTTTTGCCAGTCCTGGAGCTTAGCCTCAGGGCTTGAATGCTAACCCTGAGCTTCTTTTGTTCAAGGCTAGTTGCTCTACCACTTGAGCCACAGCTCCGCTTCTGGCTCTTTTGGTAGTCCATTGGAGATGAGTCTCATAGATTTTCCTGCCCAAGCTGGCTTCCTCCTGAGTAGCTAGGATAACAAGCATGAGCCACCAATGCCTGGCAAATTATCTCCCTTTCTCTCTGTCTCTGTCTCTGTCTCTCTCTCTTGAAAAATTTAGAAGAGATATACCACTTTGGATGGTTCCTGTATACACAGGAAAAAAAGTGGTTTGTTATGAAGAGATTTATTACACATACTAACTAGCTTCGGAGCTTAATGGTGTCAAGATTCTAGGGCAGCATCTCTTTGGAGTGTGTTGGCTCTGAAGAAGGTTGCTAAGATTCCAACATCTAATCTTCACAACAGCCTAGTCAGTGGTACCAAGAAGTCAGAGTGGAGACACTCCTTGTACTGTTCCCTCCAGTTCCCAAGGGAGGAAACACTTTAGCAGAAGCTTCTGGACCCTTTCTAATAGCCACAACGAAGTTTTATTTTTACTGCCAAGATAATGACTAGCCAAAGGGAGTGAGATTATTACTGTACTAGTTGAGATAATGCTAGCTTCCAGAACAACAATAAAATTCATTAGATGCAGAATGATTGAAATCCAGTAGATTTTCCTTCCTGTGATGGTTGCAGCTCTCAGATGACTCAGGCTCTTTCCATCTTATAGTTCCCAATAAGTAGCAGTTATGCACTGAGAGGGCCTGGGAGGAGAGGGGACTGGAAATGCAGAGAACTGAAAATGGAATTATAAACTCTGAGAAAAGCATTCAACTTTTCAACCAGCCTAGCAGCTCACTAAAGACAGGTAATGTCAGAGGATGTGTTTGGTTTGATTTGGTTTTTGAGCATTAAGGATTAAGAATAAGCTTCATTCCAATTCAGGCTGGATCTGCAGAGTCGTTCCTAAAACAATCGTTCTTTAACTTCCTAATGCAGATCAGCAAACCGTAGGCTGAATAGAGATCAAATACAACTCAGCAAGCCTCCCTCCACCCCTCACCCCCCACGGTGACACCACCCAAGAGCTTTTCCTGAAGAGGAATTTCAAGTTCTAAGCCCTTTACACTACAGTAAAAACTTCTACCTGGGTTTAAAAAAAAAAAGCCTTTGAATTCTCACCCTAGAGATGAGCTGCTTTCAGTATAGGGGATATGTATTCCTTTCTCAAGAACCTTTCCTATCATTTTTTTCTTTTTTTTTGTATTTTCTTTTTTATTGTAATTCACAGAAAGGTTACATTATATTCGCCAGATAGAAGGTGCATTACTTCACAAAATTGATACCCCTTCTCATGTTTTTGTCCCCATTTCCCTCCCCCAGCCCCCTTTCAGATCGTTTTCACTGTATTCCATGTCCTGTTTCCAGTCTTCACACTGGAAACAAGGAGGGAGACGCATTAGCTGCACTACCTTGCCAGTTACATTGCCTTCTTCTCCCAATTTTCTCATGTTTCAAAATCAAGCCAACAGAGGAAAAGTCTGGAGAAGACACACTGCTTTCCAACATTTCATCAGCAACAACTAATTTCATGCCCCCCATTTAGATGCCCAGGATGGGAAAAGTTTTGCTTCTTACTAGCAATACTATGCTATGGAAAGATGTGCACATGCAATTTGGCGCGTAGCTAGTTGTCTTTGCCAAGTCTTGACTGACTTAGACCAGAGCATTCCAACAGGAGAAAAATGTGAGTCGAGTCAGTTAGGCCATTGGCAGTTTCTCCTCTCTCTCTCCCTCTCTCTCTCTCTCCTTGAATGCGAGGTCTGGGCAATATCTCTTGGCTTTTTAAATATGCTCTGGGCTTGCACCCTACCACTTGATCCACAACAGCTCCACTTCTGACTTTTCTCTCTCTCTCTCTCTCTCTTTTTGTGCCAGACCTGGGGTTTGAACTCAGGGCCTTAGTGCTTTCCTGAAGGCTAGAGCTCTGCCATTTGCGCCACAGCACCACTTCTGGCTTTTTCAACGTAAGTGGTACCGAGGAATGGAATCCCGGTCTTCATGCATGCTAGGCAAGCACTTTACCACTAGGCCAAACTCCCAGCCCCCACTTCTGACTTTTTGGACTTTCACAGACTTCCCTGCCTGGTCTGGCTTCAAACAGCTGTCCTCAGATCGAAACCTTCTAAAGAGCTGGGATTATAGGTGTGAGCCATTAGCACTGGTCCCCAATTTCTTAAAACCACAAATAAGTGACCGTGACAACTAGTCAAGCTGAGACAAGAATTCATCAGAGCCAGGTGCTGGTGGCTCAAGCCTGTAAATTTAGTCAGGACACTAAGATCTGGAGGATTGAAGTTTGAAGTTAACCAAGGCAGAAAAATCTCCATCTCCAATTATCCAGGTAAAAGCAGGGCTAAAGGCACTATTGAACTGCTAGAGCACCACCAAGCAAGCATGTGGCCCTGAGTTGAAGCTGTAGTACCACCAAAAGAAAGCTCATTAGAGGGCCGGGAGTTTGGCCTAGTGGCCGGGAGTTTGGCCTAGCATGCATTCAGCACCAAGACCAGGGCTCGATTCCTTACTACCACATACATAGAAAAATACCGAATTGGTGCTGTGGCTCAAGTGGTAGAGCTGTAGCCTTTAGAAAGCCTAAGGACAGTGCTCAGGCCCTGAGTTCAAGCCCCAGGACTGGCTAAAAAAGAAAAGGTTCGTTAGAAATAATTTTTGGTGAATTATCAGAATTATTTGTTGGATCAGAAGGCTGGTAGCTACTTCCAAATATTGTTTAGAAATCTATCCTCCAGGGGCTGGGAGTTTGGTAAGAGTGCTGGTCTAGCATGCATGAATACCCGGGTTCAATTCCTCGGTACCACATATATAGAAAAAGCCGGAAATGCTGCTGTGGCTTAAATGGTAGAGCTCTAGCCTTGAGAAAGTCCAAGGACAGTGCTCAGACCCTGAGTGCAAGCTCCAGGACTGGCAAAAAGAAAAAAGAAAAAGAAAAGAAATCTATCCTCCATCACAGTAAAAAAAAAAAAAAAAACCACACACACACACACAACAAACTAGGGGGTGGGGAGGAGGGTGTTAGGGGGAAAAATGGTGTGACTAGAATGAGAAAAGAGGAACCTGCAGTACATAGCATTCGCCAAACCATTTTCTTCCAAGCACAAGAAATCATTTCTGTTTGTACTTTCTGTGAACAGAGAGTCATTAAAAAAAAAAAAGTAAAGACAGCAGCCATAAAAAAAATTCCCAGGCCATAGGCCAAAAGAAAAGGAAGAGGAAATAGTGCCAGCTAAGCATTATCTATCCAATTTCATTAAGAGTAAGAAGCCACACAACCAAAGTCACTGAAGTACAGAAAAGTCCGTTATTTCTCTCTGGCCATGCAGAAGCCAGCAGTGTTCTCAGGTACCTGTCCCAATTCTTCCCAATTTTCCTTTCCCCATATTAGCATTTTATAAAGAAAGGTACACAGAAGGGTATCTGGGATCCCATCAATAAAATTGGCTCTTTTTTTTTCCTAAGAAGCAGTCTCCTTTCAACAAACGACAGTGACTACTTTGTCTAGATTTGTAGTGAAGAATGAGTCAGCGTTTTGAAAAAAATTGCATTTCTTGTCTGCATTAAGTCAAGATTCTCTGGAGGAGCAAAGTCAATATAATGCATACTTATATATAATGTAAATAATAGATAATAAATATATACATAGAGCCGGGTGTGGTGGTTCACATGTGTAATCCTAGCTACTCAGGAGGCTAAGAATTGAGAATGGGTGGTTCAAAGCCAGCCGAGCACTAAAAGACCATGAGACTCTTATCTCCAAATACCCACCAGAAAAACCGTAAGTGGCAGTGTGGCTCAAGGGGTAGGATGATAGCCTTGAACTGAAGAGCTCAGGGACAACTCCCAGGCCCCGATTTCAAGTCCCATGACCGACCAAAAAAAAATATAAATATATACACACACATACACATACGTAGATAGATATAAAAAAAGGATTTCTTCGATTAGTTTGTACTACTACTGGGAGCTGGATAGTCATCTAATGGCTGTCTATATGTTGGAGAAGCAGAGAACCCAGTGACTGCTCGTATGAGAAGCTGAAGCCTCAGAAGGATGGCATTGATGATGGAGCCCATTTGGAGCCTGGAAGCCTACTTAAAGAGGCTTGGATGTGAATCTGCATTCGGAGTCTGAAGAAGCTCACGTCTGCTACCCACAGACAATGCAGCAGCAATACTTGTCCTCCAGAAGAAGGTCACTGGTAGAGTTGGCTGGCTTCCTTTTGTCCCACTTTTACTCCACCTCTCACTAGTACAGGCCACACCCAGGATGGGTCTTTTCCCCTCAGTTGCTGTTCCCAATGTCAATCCTTTCCGGAAATTGTGTTCACAAATTTCCCCAGAAGTGAGCTTTATTTAACTTCTAAGCATCTTTCAATATAGTCGAGTTGACAAGATTAATCATAAAGGATTGAAAAACTACCCTGAATTTCCTCAAACATCTATGTCTATTTGGGTTCCAGGAACCCAAAGCCAGCAATAGGTATGTGCTTCTTAAACTTGAGGGGAAGTAGGACTAATTTGACTTCTTCCTTTCCTATTTATATCCTTTTTTATTCATTGCTTTGGCTCACAATGCAAGCGCGTGAGCATAGGCATACTCAAGTGACAAGAATGGACATAATTGTCTCTGACTTTAGAAATGTTCTCCCTTTTCCCCCATTTGTATGATGTTAACTATATACTGATCCTTCTATTTCTCTTTGATCTTCTGGATCTCACCCTCCAAACTACCTAGAATATCTAAGATTACAGTGTCTCACTCCACTGGTGCCCAACTTAGACTTACTTCTTTAATCAAAGACTTCCTTCTTTGATCCCTTCCTTCTTTGGGCTCCTTCCTTCCTTTATTTCCGCCGTCTCTCTTTGTTGTGGAGGTGCTGGGATTTGAACTGAGGGCCTTTCATTCTTACATGACTTTTTGCTCAAGGTTGGCCTTCTACCATTTGATCCACACCTCCACTTCCTTAGAGTGCTTTCTTTTTCTTTTGTCAGTTGTGGGGCTTGAACTCAGGGCCTGAGCACTGTCCCAGAGGTTTTTTGTTCAAGGCTAGTACTCTACAGTGCCACTTCTGGCCTTCTGGTGTTTAGTTGGAGATAAGGTTCTCATGGATTTTTCTGACCAGCTGGCTTCAAACTGCAATCCTCAGATCGCAGCCTCCTGAGTAGCTAGATTTGCAGGCATGAGCCACCGGTACCCAGTGAGTGGTGGAGCATTGTGGAAAGAGGGATAGTTGAGGTATTTTATTTTATTGTGCAAGTCCTGGGGCTTAACTCAGCGTGTGAGCACTGTTCTTGGGCTTTCTCAAGGCTAGAGCTCTGCCACTTGAGCCTCAGCACCACTTCTGGCTTTTTTTCTATGTATGTGGTAGCAAGGAATCGAACCCGGGTTTTCATGCATGCTAGGCAAGCACTTTAACCACTAGGCCAAACTCCGGCTCTTTATTTTTGTTTTGCCTTTGTTGTTGGTCATGGGGCTTGAACTCAGCGATTGAGAAACCCTCCTGAGCTCCATTTCGCTCAAGGCTAGCACTCTGTCATTTTCAGCTACATCACCACTTCTGGTTTTCTGGTGGTTAACTGAAGATAAGAGCCTCACAGACTTTCGTGACCGGGCTGGCTTTGAACCACGAGCCTCAGATCTCAGCTTCCGGAGTAGCTAAGATTACAGATATGAACCGCCGATTTTTATTGATTCTATTAAGTCCAGTGAAGGAATTTTGCTTTTTTTTTTCACCCCTCCGCCCCAGGTGGAAGCTTCGTTTGAAACCCTGGCGGGGGGGGGGGGGGGGGTGGTGCTTAAAGTTTGGGTGGTTAGAGATGAGTAGGCGGGGAGAAGCCGCATTGGAGTAGGTTCGAGTGAACCACTCTGGATAGGGCTTTGAAGACTAAGCCCTAAGCCAAGGGCTGCAAGGTGCGCGGCTGCCACGTGGATCTTTTTGATCCAAGTAACCAGATTCCGGCCCTGAACCGGACCCCCCCAACCTCCAGGAACCCGAACGATCTGGTTCGTTCAGGTCTTCCCCATTGCGGGGGTGGGCGCAGGCGCAAGAGCTCTAGCTGGACTAGGCAGGTGGTGGCCGAGGACGCAGGCGCAGTGGAGCGAGCAGCCAACGTGCGAATGGACGGCAGAGGGCGCAGGCGCGCGAGCTGAGGCTATTTGGGCGGGGCATCGTGGCGGAGAGTTAAGGGGTCCTTGAGAAAGCGGCCTTCTATGTGAGCCTGAGATAGTGGGCAGGGCCAGGTTGGGGGTTGAGCTTAAGCCGTTCCGGAAGGAAGTGGTTCCGGGTCTCCCCGTGCGGCCGAGGCAGCAGTAGTTCCGCTGCTCTCAGAGGCGGCGGCTGCATGAGGGGCGAGGCCTGAGTGGCCAACGGCTGAGACGGCGGCGGCGGCGGTGGTGGCGGCAGCGGTAGTGGCGGCGGTGGCCGTGGCGGTGGCAGTGGCGGGGATTTCCCGGCTGGGTGAGAGGCCGTGGAGAGCGGACGGGGCGCTGAGAGCAGAACCGACGAGGAGGGTGTGTCTGTTGTCCGAGAGGGGCGGTTCTTCGGGGTGGCGGGTGCGATGGTGGGGACGGGGGCTCGGGTTTGTTGGGAACCGGGCCTGTGTGTCTCCCACTCCCCCCCCCCCCAAGCCGGGGAGCCTGTGCGTTTCCCAGGCGGTGGCGGCCCAGTTCCAGCTCCCCCGCGTCCCTCTGGCAGTGCGAACCGGGTCGCCTAGGCACCTGCTAACGCTACCTCGGGTCTTTTTCCCATGTCGTCGGACACGCTGCGGTGCGGAGGGCTCGGAGCAACTGTCACGGGGACGGAGTGGGAGAAGGCGCCTTGTTCTCACGGGGGCGGTGCACGCGTCGCCTGAGCGACCTGAGCCGCGGGCCCCCCCCTCCCCCGCTTTGTCCTCCGGAGAAGCTCCTGCCGCGTCGCGGCCTCCCCCCACCCCCCCCATCATGCCTCCAATGAGTAGGGAACGCTGCTCCTGAGCGAACATTCGCGACTTCAAAAACTTGGCTTTTCACGAACGGCTACTGAAAATTGGCGCAGCTCATGGGCTTCTGGGTGACGTATTTAGGGAACTGGGCCACTATCGGGGCTGTCTTGTCAGTAGGTAGGGAAGGAAAGAAATGGGAGCAAAACTTCTCCCCTTAGTTTTCTTTCGAGGTGTTTTTTTTTTTTTTTTCAACTACCTCCTAAGCAATCGGTTTTCTTTTCTGGAGTAAATCATAAAGTACAGGTAGAGAAATCAGAATCTCCTCAATTTCTGGTTAAATAACCTTTGCAGTATTAAAAAAAACAAACATTTTTTTAATTTTGTTTGTGGCAGTCCTGGGGCTTGAATGCAGGGCCTTGAGCATTTGAGCACTGTTCATGAGCTCTTTTACTCAGAGCAAGCACGCTAACACTTGAGATACTGTTCCACATTTAACTTTTTAGGGAATTAAGTCGAGATGAGAGTCCAAGAGACTTTCCTGCGCTGGTTGGATTTGAACCACAATCCTCAGGTCTCAGCCTTCTGAAGTAACCAGTATTATGGGCATGAGCCACTAGCACCTACATTCACTGTTTTTCCCTTTTCTTTCCACCTGGGATTCGACCTCTTTTTGGTCCGAGACAGAGACTTCAGCTAGGTGCTTCATGCTTTACCACCTGATCCTATTCTCCAACTCCTTCCCCCTTTTTGAAAACAAGTCCTAAGGCAAGAATTTGAAAAACCTTGTCTGTGGATTCATAACGAGTGTTTTATTTTTATTTATTTTAAGAGATGAAGTTCTCTTGTTGCCCAGGCTGGTCTAAACTTCTCTAGCTCCAATAATCCTCCTATCCCAGCTGTCAAAGGACTGGGACTACATGCCACTGCTGGGTTATAGTGCTTTTTTTAACAGAATTTTGCATAATCAAGTTTTATTTATTTTTATTTTTTCTTCCCTTCCCTCTCTTCTCCTTCTGTCCCTCCTTCTCTCTTTACTCTCCCCTGCCCCCCTTTTTTCTTGAGAATGCTATGGAAGACTCATACCCAGGACCTGCAGCATGCTACACAGTCATTCTATTTCTGAACTATGCCATATCCACAGTAATGCTTTTATGGGGTGGGGGGGTCAGTTGTGGGGTTTGAACTCTGGGCCTGGGTGCTGTCCCTGAGCTCTTCAGCTTAAAGCTAGTGCTTTACCACTTAGAGCCACAGCACCACTTCTAGTTTTCTGATGGTTAATTGGAACTAAGAGTCTCACAGACGTAGGTGCCCAGGCTGGCTTTGGATCATGATCTTCACGTCTCAGCTTTCTGAGTAGCTAGAATTACAGGTTTGAGCCACCGGTTTATTATTACTATATTTTGTTAGTAAAAGTTTCTTTTGAATTCCTCCTAGTTTCACAACCTCCTCACAAAAATCTTTAAAGTTCTTTTTGGTTGTTTTTCCTTATATTGAGTGATTGTAAGGGTCAAATGCTATCTTGTACTGAGAGCAGGTGCATTTTCAGGATCCTCATTTTTAAAGTAAATATCCACGTTCAAAAGTTGGTTTGAATCTCAGTACTTGGGATTCTGAGGTAGGAGGATTGCAAATTCAAGGCCAGTTTGGCAACATGCTTGTGTCTCATACTTGTAATCCTAAATATTCAGGAGGCGGAGATCTAAGGATCACAGTTTCAAGCCAGCTCATGCAGAGAAGTTCAAAAGTCAGTGAAACCAACAAAAAGCTAAGAGTGGAGATGTGGCTCAAGTGATAGAAGACCAACCTTGAGTGAAGTAGCCAAGTGAGTACTGAAGCTCTGAGTTCAAGCCCCAGTAAATGCACCACAAAAGAGAAAAGACACTAAAATCCCTTTTTCCCACCCACCCACTTACACTCCCTAAGTTTGAAGTGTTATATTCCTGCCCTAGATTCTATTCAAAACAATGTCAGTGGGTCTGGCAGGTGGGCAGGGGAGGGGAGCTAGCTGTGTATTATAACATGTATTTAGTATTCAGGGCCTTGTGTTCAACATTGAGAACTATACAGCAAAAAAAGAAGCAGTGTCAGAGTTATGAAACTAGGAGAATGAATGGATCTGTATAAATGTTAAAAGAGAAAATATTTAAAGACACTGTATAAAGCAAGGGGGCTGGGAATGTGGCTTAGTGGTAGAGTGCTTGCCTAACCTGCATGAAGCCGCGGGTTCAATTCCCCAATACCATGTGCACAGAAAAAGCTGAAAGCAGTGTTGTGGCTCAAGTGGTAGAGCACTAGCCTTGAACAAAAAAAGACACTCAGGGACAGTGCCCCGGACTGGCCCCATGATTGGCCAAAAAAAAAAAGTAAAGTGGAAGTGGGCAGATATAAAGTTAAAACATAGTCCTTGAGCACCTGACAAACAATAGTCTTTGTGCACTACAGGCTAGAAACTATCCAAGCAGCTAGCATGCATAAAATCTGATTTCCAAATTTAGATGGCAATTTTAGATGTGATTTAGTATGTCAACTACTCTTGAGTGTGCTGAAGACCAATCCTGAAAGTACTTGTTAGATGGGAAAGTGTTAGTGTTGGAGTCCCACAATATGGAGTCTATCTTGACATATGCCACGTGGAGCAGATAGTTAACCTTTCTGCCACTTGGTTTCTCCACCTATGAAATAGAGGTAACCCCATATTACACAAGTACTTGTGAGGATTAAATAAGATAGTATTTAGTATTTGTAAAGCACTTAGCAAGCCAAGAATGGTTTATGACCATTATTGTTATATTTTTTGGTGGGTCATGGGGCTTGAACACTGGGCCTGGGTGCTGTCCCTGAGCCTTCAGCTACCACTGTACCCCTTCAGCCTCAGCTTCATTTCCTGTTTTCTAGTTGTTAATTGGAGATAAGAGTCTCATGTTCTTCAGTGCCAAGGCTGGCTTTGAACCTCCATCCTCAGATCTCAGCCTCCTAAGTAAGCTAGGATTGCAGGCGTGAGCCACTGTGCCTGGCTGGTTTAAGACCGTTCTTATCACCATAGACTTGGCTTCTCTGGGAAAAACGTTCTTCCTGGTCCCTAGTGTTCGCTGGCACTTAGTAATATTTGCTAAAATGTTGTGGAATGTGACCAGTGATGAAAATTCAACTGGTACCATAAAAAGGAAGTAATAAGTAAATATAGAATATTGGAGTTAGTATTAAGGGACAAAAGATAATAGTACTTTTTTTTGCCAGTCCTAGGGCTTGAACTTAGGGCCTGAGCACTGTCCCTAAGCTTCTTTTCCTCAAGGCTAGCATTAGCATTCTGGCATTTGAGCTACTATACCACTTGAAACTTTTTCTGTGTATGTGGTACTGAGGAATTGAACTCAGGGCTTCATGCATGCTAGCAAGCACTCTACCACTAAGCCATATTCCCAGCCCTCTCTCACTGCTGTTCTACCTTAGGTTTCTAATGCCAAATAGTCTCTTCTTATCAAGAATAAATCTACCCAAGTTGATCCCATTTAAGAATCTCCTTAGATTCCCTTACTATATACTCTGCTGCACCCAGATTTTTTCTTTACCTTCCCAGACTGACTGTTTAAAGGAGTTATTAATAGCCTTCAGTGTCTCTACTTTGTACTTTATGCAGCATTTGCCTTGGATGTCTCCCTTCTTGAAACACGTCTCTATTTTCTGACATGATATGTCTTCACACAAAGTTCGTCTTAATCTCTCTTTGCTAGTTTCCCTTCCTCCAGAGGTTGATGTGTTTGCACACTTGGTCTGGAATAACTAATATTTGGAGGTTTGCTCTAGTACCCTATGAAACAATCTTGGCCTAGTGCTTTCTTTGAGATGGTTCCTTAATAAATTTCTCTCTCTCTCTCTCTTTCTCTCTCTCTCTCTCTCTCTAAATCAGAATTTTTTTTTAGAATTTATTAACATTGATTTTTACATCTTTATTTTTTGCCAGTCCTGGAGCTTGAACTCAGGGCCTGGGCACTGTCTTGGACACTTCGACCTTTTTCTGTATATGTGGTATCGAGGAACTGAACCCAGGGCTTCGTGCATGCTAGGTGAGCACTCTACCATCAGGCCATGTGTTTGGCCCAATTTTTTTTCTTTTGCCAATGCTTTTTGCTAGTCCTGGGGCTTGAATTCAGGGCCTGGGCGCTGTCCTTAGACACTTCTGGCTTTTTCTGTGTATGTGGTACTGAGGAACCGAACCCAGGGATTTGTGCATTAGGTAATCACTCTACCACCAGGCCATGCTTTCGGCCCCAATTTTTAACTTTTGCCAGTGCTTTCGTTCTTTTATTTTTTTGTGAGCCATGGGGCTTGAACTCAGGGTCTGAGCACTGTCCTTGGGCTTTCTCAAGGCTAGCACTCTACCACTTGAGCCACAGCACCACTTCTGGCTGTTTTCCGTGTATGTGGTACAGAGGAAATTGAACCCAGGGCTTGTGCATGCTAGGCAAACTCTTTACCACTAGGCCATGTTCCTGGCCCTTGCCAATGCTTTCTAATTTAATGAGGTAAATTTAGAGATTTTTACTGTTTAGCAAAATATACCTCTCATTGGGATTTAAAATTTTATTTGGTAGGTATCTACAAAGTAATCCTTCATGATTTTAATTTCCCTTTATTTCAGTGATTATTGCCTCCATAGTATTGATTATTTTATGAATTTTAATTTCTTCATTTTTTTCTTTTCTTCTTCCTTCCTTTTTTTTCTTTCTTTTCTCTTTTTTTCTTTTTTGCCAGTCCTGAGCTTTCTCAAGGCTAGCTCTCTGCCCTTGAGCCACAGCACCACTTCCGGTCCTTTCTGTTTCTGTGGTTCAGAGGAATTAAAACCAGGGCTTTGTGTATGCTAGGCAAGCACTCTACCACTGGGCTGTACTCCCAGCCCCTTTTCCATTTTTCATTAATACAAATACTCATACAGACAAAATCAAAAGAGAATATAGTAGTATTTAGTAGTTTGTACTTAATGACATAATTTTAAATGATCTCTTTTTTTCTTTTTTCTTTTTTTTTTTTTTTTTGCCAGTCCTCGCTTAAGCTCAGGGCCTGAGCACTGTCCTTGGATTTTCTCAAGGCTAGAACTCTACCACTTTTCTTCCCTTCCTTAACCCACATAATTGTCAATCTACTTTCTGCTTTTTTTGTCGGTGGTGGGACTTGAACTCTGGGCCTGGGTGTTGTCCCTGAGCTCTTCAGCTCAAGGGTATAGCCCTACCCCTTGAGCCACAGTTTTGAGCTTCCACTTTTCTAGTTGGAGGTAAGAGTCTCCTGGGACATTTTAGTGCCTGGACAGGCTTTGAATCGTGATCCTCAGATCTCAGCCTTCTGAGTAGCTAGGATTACAGATGTGAGCCACCGTGCCTGGCTTACTTTCTGCTTTTATGGATTTACCCTGTCTGGACATTTCACATAAGTAGGATCACACAATATAGTGCTCTTTTGTGAGTGTCTTCTTTTACTTAGCAAAACGTATTTCAGTACATTGCTCCTTCTTATGGTCATATTCCATTGTAGGGGTAAACTATGTTTCCGTTCTTTTAGTTATCACTACATGCATGGTTGTTTCTGTCATTTGGCTGTTACAAATTTGTGCCTGTGATCATATAGAATTTTATAAGTACATTTACCTTTTTTTGCTTATATACCTGGATTAAAATAGTTGGACCATGTGGTAGCTATATATTTTAGCTATTTGAGTAACTGCCAAACTGTTTTCTAAAGTAGCTATGCCATTTTACATTCCCACCAGCAATGAATGAGCAATCCACTGTGTCTGTATCCTCAAAACACTTATTATATGTCTTTTTGATTATAGCTGTCTTTATTGGTATGAAGTGGCATCCATTATGATGTAGATTTACATTTGCCTAGTGACTAATGATGTTATATGCCTACTGGCCATTTACATTACATAGGTTTGTGCTGGTCCCACGGCTTGAATTTAGGGCCTGGGCTCTATCCTTGAGATTTCTGCTGAAGTCTAGTGCTCTATCACTTGAGCTACTGTTCCACTTCTGGATTTTTGGTAGTTAGACAGAAGAGTCTCATGGACTTTCCTGCCTGAGCTGTCTTTGAACTGCAATCCTCAGATATCAACCTCCAGAATAGCTGGCATTATAGGCATGAGTGACTAGCACCTAGCTATTTGTGTGTGTGTGTGTGTGTGTGTGTGTGTGTGTGTGTATACACGTGTGTGCGCGTGCTGCTAGTAATGAGGCTTGAACTCGGCATAGGTACTTTCTCTCTTGGCTGGCACCCTACCACTTGAGCAGCAGCTCCACTTCTGGCTTATTGATAAGAGTCTCACAGACTTTACTGGTCAGGCTGGTTTTGAACAATAGTCACTGGATTTCAGCCTTCTGAATAATTACCATTTGCTCATATTTTTGTGTATCAGTTCTGGGTCTTGAGCTCAGGGCCTGGTTGCTATCCCTCAGCCTTTGTGCTCAAGCCTAGTGCTCTACCTCCCAGCATTTTGGTGAATAATTAGAGATGAAAATTGCATAGACTTTCCTGCCTAGGCTGGCTTTGAACTGCAGTTCTCACATCTCAGCTTCCTGAGTAGTCAGGATTACAGATGTGAGCCACTAGAACCCAACTTGGTCCCAAGTTTTATTTTCTGAATTTTTATTCTTATTACAAAGGATGTACAGAGAGATTACAGATACATAAGTCGGGTCATGAGTACATTTCTTTTTTGACATTGTCACCTCTTCCCTTAATCTTTCCCAGTTTCTCCCTTCCACAAGTTAGTTCATTTTTAACATAGTGTCTTGTGAGCAACACTCCTGCAGTTGTTTACCTTTTGCTCCCCTAAGTTTTGATAACCCACAATTTCTCTTTTTTTCCCTTTATTTCTTTAGTTACTGGCTCCATATCCTAGAAAACATTGCCTTCCTTATTCAAAGATAACAAATATTTATTTTGTTTCCTTTTAAGTTTTGTACATTTATCTCGTACATTCAAGCCTGACTTTTTTTTTTTATCTGAAGGCTAGTGCCCTGCCACTTGAGCCACAGTGTCACTTCTGGATTCTTCTGTGTATATGGTACCAAGGAATCGAACCCAGGGCTTTGTGCATGCTAAGCAAGTACTCTACCACTAGGCTACGCTCCTGGCCCCCTTGACATTTTTTTTTGTTGGTCATGGGACTTGAACTCTGGGCCTGATGTTGTCCCTGAGCTCTTCCCTATCCCTCGACCCACAGTGCCACTTTTGGTTTTCTAGTGATTAATTGGAGATAAGAGTCTCATGAACTTTTTAGTGCCTAGGCTGGCTTTGAACTATGATCCTCAGATCTCAGCCTCCTGAGTAGCTAGGATTACATGTATGAGCCACCCATCCTGTCCCCTTGCCATATTTTTAATTATTTTTTTGCAGTCATGGGGCTTGTACTCAGGGTCTGGGTGCTGACCATGAGTCCTTTTGCTCAAGGCTAGTGCTCTACTACTTTGAGCCATAGCGCCACTTTTGGGTTTTTTTGTTTTAGTTTTTTGTCAGTCCTGGGGCTTGAACTTAGGGCCTGGGCACTGTCCTTGGACATTTTTTGCTCAAGGCTAGCACTCTGTCACTTGAGCCATAGCACCACTTGTGGCTTTTTCTGTGTATGTGGTACCAAGGCATCGAACCCAGAGCTTCATGCACGCTACGCGAGCACTCTACCACTAGGCTACACTCCCAGCCCAGTCCTGGGGCTTTAAAATTTTTTGTTGGTTGGTCATGGGGCTTGGAGCTTAGGCCTAAGTGCTGTCCCTGAGCTCTTCAGCTCAAGCCTACTGCCCTACCCCTGGTGCCACAGCACCACTTCTACTTTTCTTTTTTTTTGTGGGTCATGGGGCTTGAACTTGGCCTGGGCACTGTCCCTGAGCTCTTCAGCTCAAGGCTACCACCATACCCCTGGGTTTGGGTGCTATCCCTGAGCTCTTTAGCTCAAAGCTACTGACCTACCCTTGATCTAAGCCCCACTTCCCTTTTCTAGAAGTTAATTGTAGATAAGAGTCTCTGGTCCTTTTGTGCCAGGGCTGGTTTTGAACCTTGATCCTTAAATCTCAGCCTCCTGAGTAGTTAGGATTACAGGCATGAGCCACTGGGCCTGGCTTCCAGGGCCAGCTTCCAGGGCTTTTTAACTCAGGAACTGAGCACTGTCCTTGGGCTTTCTCAAGGCTAGAGCTCTACCCCTTGAGCCACAGCACCACTTCTTCCTTTTTTTATGTATGTGGTACCAAGGAATTGAATCCAGGTCTTTGTGCATGTTAGGCAAGCACTCTACCACTAGGCCAAACTCTGGGCCCCACTTCTGGTTTTTGAGTGGTTAATTGGAGATAAGAGTCTTAATGAGACTTTTCTCCTGGATCTGGCTTCAGGCTATGATGATTAAATTTCAGCCTCCCGAGACGCTAAAAATGTAGACATGAGCCACGGGCACCCGGCTTGAATTAATAACTCGTTTTTTTTCTTTTTACAGTGCTGAGGATTGTTTATGTTAGGCAATGCTCTTGAGTTAACTTTTAAGTATGATATGAAGAGGTAAGTTATTATATGAGTCCTTTTATTCTTTTGTGAATTATCTAGTGGTCTCAGGACTGCATATTGATTTAACCTCTTAATATCTGGTGCATTAATGCCCTTAATATCCTTTAAATCCAGTTCCTGTCTATGTAACAGTGAAGGAGTTTCTACTATTCCTCGTTTCCTCTCTTGGATTTCTTTTTTTTTCTTATTTTGGCTGGCATGGGCTTGAACTCTGGGCCTGGGCACTGTCCCTGAGCCCTTCAGCTCACGGCTACTGCCCTACCCCTGGGCCTGGGCATCGTCCGAGCTCTTCAGCCCAAGGTTAACACCCTACCCCTGAAACCACAGCGCCACTTCTAGTTTTCTAGTGGTTAATTAGAGATAAGAGTCTCTCTGAATTTAGTAACCCAGGGCTGGCTTTGAATGGCCATCCTCAGATCTGCTTCCTGAGTAGCTAGGATTACAGGTGTGAGCCACTGCACCCACCATCCTTTTTCTCTTAGGACAGTGATTCAATACATAGTCCTTGAGCTCATTCATCCTCCTCCTCCTAAGTTCTGGAATTACAGTCATGTACCACTACATTTGATTATAATCTTTCTACTCTGTCACAAAATTCAACAATTTTACTTTAATCTTTCACCCTCATCCTTATCTTTTTTTAGAAAGATATATGTGTGTGTGTATGTGTATGTTCATGCATGCGTATGTACAAGTATATGCATGCGTGCATACTTTTTGTCTGTGTGGGAGGTAAGGGGGTTCTGGAAACTGAATCCGGGGCCTTTCCCATCCTAACCATACACTCTGCCTCTGAGCTATACTATCTGCCCCTACATATTATGAAATGCACACTGTCAGCTGGATGCCAGTGGTTCATGCCTGTAATCCTAGGCACTCAGGAGGCTGAGATCTGAGGATCATGGTTTGAAGCTAGCCTGGGCAGCAAAGTTCCCTTGAGACTCTTATTTCCAATTAACCACTCAAAAACTGGAAGCGGTGCTGTTGCTCAAGTGATAGCCTACTAGCCTTGAACACAAAGAGGATCAGGGACAGTGCCCAGGCTCTGAGTTCAAGCCTCACAACCAACAAAAAAAAATACTCAGTCATTTTGCTGACTTTGATTAGATGAAGGTCATATCAGTTGATGTCTCAGGAAGGGCTAATGAATTCTGGATTTCCCACATTATTTTGTATTTAAAGTTTTTCTGTTGCTGTGGTAATTGCAGAATATCTTGGCAGATATGAAACCCAGGATTCATGCTTCCTTTCATCGAGGGTTGTTCCTGGGACTGGAACTCAGGGCCTGAGCCCTGTCTTTGGGCTTTCTCAAGGCTAGAGTTCTACCACTTAACCCACAGCACCACTACCGGCTTTTCTATGTATGTGGTACCAAGGAATCAAACCCAGGTCTTCGTGCATGTTAGGCAAGCACTCTACCACTAAGCCAAACTCCTGGCCACTCATTGAGGCTTTTAAAAATGTTTTTAAAATGTTGTTTTTCGCTGTGTTTTATATTTAGGCTTTGAAAAATCTGCTGCCGGTCTAATGGTTTTTCTTTTACAGTGATAGGGTTACATAGCAAGCTTTCTACCATTGATCTTCCTCCCAGCCCGGGTGTAATTCTTTTGCATTTATAAGGTTTTTGGATTTTTTTCCCTGAAAGTCTTGATAATTTTATCTTTATCTTTGAAATTAAGTACTTTATACTAGGTTGTTTCAAAGATGACTGAGGAGTTTTTGAGGAGTACCTGGTATAGATGTGTGGATTTGGGTATTTCGGATTTTATTTCTGAAAGGTTTTTTTTATGTCAAAATTGAATTCAGGGCATTGCATGTTATGTGCGAGTACTCTACCCCTGAGTGGCATCCACATTTATACATCTTGGTTTTCTTGAATTATAATTTTTTAATTAAAGAATTTATTAACATTGATTTTTACATCATATTTCAAATGTCATGTTTAACAAACAAGTATTCAAGAAGGGAATCTCTATATGCATTTATACTTCTTGGTTTTCTTGAATTATAGTTTTTAATATTAGTTATGTTTTATTGTTTCATTGTTCTTTTCCAAGAACGATAATCATACTATTTCTACTGCTTTTTCTCTGACCTGTGTTTTTTCTCTCCCCTTTTTCCCTCTCTTCCTTTCTCCTATTTTCTTCCTCTTCCTTTTTTTTTCTTTTCTCAGTACTGGAGATTGAACCCAGGAGGACCTTGTACATGCTAGGCAATTGCTGTATTACTTGATATACACTTATACATTCTTAGTCCTTTTGATTTTGTTTTCTTTCTTTTCCTTTTTTTTTTTTTTTTGGTTGGTCCTGGGGAGTGAACTCTGGTCCTGGGTGCTGTCCCTGAGCTCTTCAGCTTAAGGCTACTGCCCTATCCCTTGAGCCACAGTGCTACTAAATGGTTTTCTGGTGGTTAATTGGAGATAAGAGTCTCACAAACTCCCAGGTCCAAGGACAGTGCTCAGGCCCTGAGTTCAAGCCCAGGACTGGCCAAAAAAAAAAAAGAGTCTCATGAACTTAAGTGCCCGGGCTGGCTTTGAACTGCGATCCCCAGATCTCAGCCTCCTGAGTAGCTAGGATTACAGGCATGAGCCACTGTGCCCAGCTTTGATTTTATTTTATTTCTATAATACTGTTTCACTGACTTTGGCCAGACTGGCTGCAAACTGATGATCTTTCTACCTTTTCCTTCTAAGTATCTGGAATTACATGTGATATGCCACCCTGTCTGGCTCTTTTTCACCACCAATACTGAGGTTTGAACTTAGGGCCTTGTGGTTGCTAAGCTGGCACATTACCATTTGTGCCACACTTTTAACCCTGTTTTCTTGCTATTTTTTTATTGCTTTCATGTCTTACTGGTTATTTTTGAGATAGGGCCTTATGAACATTTCTACCCAGGTTGACTTCAAACTTTGATCCTCTTGATTAAGCCTGCTCAATAGCTAGGATGATTATAGACAGGAGTCACTAAGCCCACCTTGATAAGTCAAGAAGACCAAGGAAATGAGTATTGGATCTGATTTTGTTAGTATCTTAGTTTGAACAGTTTGGTATAGTAGCAGGACTGGTGATGGAAAGCTGTATTAGCAAAGGGTCTAATAAGAATGAGAGGAGAAAAAGTACAGGTAATGATTGTAGCACACAGGTAGCCTTTTGAAGAATTTAGCTGTTAAGGGATAGATAGGGGCGATAACATCATAGTATTGCAGGTATGAACCATTGGTGCCCAGCTGTGTTATTTGCATGAAGAGAGTATCAGAAGCAGGAATGAGGATGTGGCTCAGTGGTATATCATTTGTTTTTTTTTTTAATATTTTTTATTGTAATTAATAAAAGGGTTACATGATATTTGCCAGATAGAAGGTGCATTAATTCACATACATTGATACCCTTTCACATGTCTTGGTCTCCATTACCCTTCCCCCCACCTCCCCCTGGTATATCATTTGTATAGCACATGTGAAGCCCTGGAGTCCATGCTCAGCACTGAAAAAAAAATCAGAAGCAAAGTAAATGTTTAATATTGCTTAATCAGGTGTTTATATATATAGTGAATAATAAGTCAGCAATTAGGTATTAAGATTTGTATAATTTTATAGATTGACTAGCAATTTAAAAAAATATGATATTAGGTTGCATGAAATGTTGATGCACATGGCAAAATGAAAGGGTAGCAATTGTTGTGTTAGATAGATTAATTCTAGACAATTAAAATTTCCACTTATTTAGCAGTTATGTACCATATACTAGCATCATTTTTTTCATAATTTAATACAGAAGTCATCAAACTATGGTATGTTTGGCTGGCCAAGCCTAATTTTTTGCCAGTTCTAGGCTTGAGCTCAGGGCCTAAGCACTGTCCTTGAACTTTCTCAAGGCTAGAGCTCTACCACCTGAGCCTCAGCACCACTTCCAGCTTTTTTTTTCTATGTATGTGGTACCGAGGAATCGAACCCGGGTCTTCATGCATGCTAGGCAAGCGCTCTATCACTAGGCCAAACACCCAGCCCCTAGCTAGGCCTATTTTTCTTTAGCTTTTTTTTTTTTTTGTGGCGGGTCTTGGACTTGGGCCTGGGCACTGTCACTGAGTTCTTCAGCTTCAAGGCTAGTGCTCTACCACTTGAGCCACAGCACCACTTCCCAGTTTTCTGGTGGTTAATTGGACATGAATCTGTCAGACTTTTGGACTTCTGTGCCCAGGCTTGCTTTGAACTGTGATCCTCTGATTTCAACCTCCTGAGTAGCAAGGATTACAGGTGTGAACCACTGGCACCCGACTTTTTCTTTAGCTTTTGAGCTAAAAATAGCTTTAAAAATTTTTTTTGCCAGTCCTGGGCTTGAGCTCAGGGCCTGAGCACTGTCCTTGGACTTTCTCAAGGGTAGAGCTCTACCACTTGAGCCTCAGCACCACTTCCGGCTTTTTTCTATGTATATGGTGCCGAGGAATTGAACCTGGGTCTTCGTGCATGCTAGGCAAGCTCTCTACCACTAGGCCAAACTCACAGCCCTAAATTTTTGTTTTTAAGCTTTTTTTTTTTGCCAGTCCTGGGGCTTGAATTCAGGGCCTGAGCACTGTCCTTGGGCTTTCTTTTTCCCATATATTTTTTATTGTAATTAATAGAAGGGTTACATTATATTCACCAGATAGAGGGTGCATTACTTCACATACATTGATACCCCTTCTCATGTCTTGGTCCCCATTTCCCTCTCCCCACCCCCTGTTCTTGGGCTTTCTCAAGGCTGGAGTGCTACCACTTGAGCCACAGGATCCCTTCCGGCTTTTTCTATGTATGTGGTATGGAGGAATTGAACCTGGGCTTTTGTGTATGCTAGGCAAGCACTTTACCACTAGGCCAAACTCCCGGCCCCATACATTTTAAGGAGTTATTTTACAAGAACAGGAGGAATAAATTTGAGAAAGATCTTCTATGGCTTCAAAGCCTAACGTAGCATGCGACCCTTTACTTAAGGTATTTGCTAGTCTCTGATTTAATTTGTTTTATCCTGACAACATTCCAGGAAGGTGGGTGCTGTTGTAATCATGCTCATTTTACTTAGTGGCAAACAGCTACAAAGGGAATAAGTCCTTTGTTGGTGATACCATGTTTCAGAGCATCTTGAGGCTCTTTCCACAAACTTGCTAATATTGTGTTTCTTTACAGTAGAAGAAGTGCATAGTGGCTTACATGTCAAAGTATGGCACGATCACGATCCAGATCCCCCAGGTGGAAACACAGGTAAATAGTTCTTCGTTTTTAACTTGGCTACTATTCTATGCATTCTGCTAATACAATAACTAACCAAACTGTTCTTCAGTTTTTTTCAATTTATAGTTCATAGGGCTAATTGTAATGAAGATGAGCTTCAGAAAAAAAGGGAAATATAAAGAAATAAATTATTTTAATAGGAAAGGTATCTCAGAGTTCATTTTGCTTCCATTTTTATTGTTGTCAGTTGTGGGGCTTGAACTCAGGATCTGGGCACTGTACCTGAGCTTTTGTTTTTGTGCTCAAGACTAGCAGTCTGTCACTTTAGGCTGTAGCTCCACTTCTGGTTTCTGATGATTAATTGGGGAGATAAGATTCTTATGCACTTTGTTGCCAAGGCTGACTTTGAACCTCATTCCTAGACCTCAGTCTCCTGAGTAGCTAGGATTATAGGCATGAGCCCTTTGCTCCTGGTCTGTTTCACTTTTTTGGGGGGGTTGTCAGTCGTAGGGCTTGAACTCTGGGTCTAGGCGTTGTCCTTGAGCTGAAGAGCTCTACCCCTTGAGCCAAGGACCACTTCTGGTTTTTAGAGGTTAATTGGAGATAAAAGTCTCACAGTGTTTGGTGCCTGGGCTGGCTTTGAACCTTGACCCTCAGATCTCAGCCTCCTGTGTAGCTAGGTGTGAGCTACCACACCCGACGGTCTGTTTCACTTTTTTGTATTAGGCCAAGCTGAGGTGGCACATGAGCCCCTTCCAGGCCTAGGGCTTGGTTTCTAGATTCCTTCTTGGATTTATTTGTCAAGAGCTATCGAAGGCCTGATACCTTACCTTGCTTGCAAGCATTGACCTTCCACAAGACACGCATGGATTAGATCTGATGAAGTTATTTGTCACCCATAAGATAGCAAGGTGCTTGAATTCCATGTTCTAGAAACCCTCGAGGTCTCTGAAGGGTTAGTATTGCATAGGGGCTGACCGGGTAGATGATACAAAGTTGTAGGGTAACCATTCTAGGCAGTGAGATAATGAAATAGCTGGGGAAATTGAGTTCCCCAGAAAGAGCTGCCCACAAACCCTCCCAGTTTTGACCTAGGGTGAGGCACTATCTTGTTATTCTGAGTAGCAAACAAATCAGTCCTCTATTCCTAAGGGAGACTCTATATTTCCAAGGCTGTTTGCTTTGGAACAAAAGCTGACAGTGTCTCCACTCACAAGGCATGCAGAACTCAAGAGACTGTGGAGAATTGTTTCCCAATAGACTCCTTGGGTCTCTTTTCATCTCTTTAGGAGAAGAGAAAATGATAGCAACTATCCCAGCTACTTTCTTTAGAAAAAAATGGGTGCATGACGAGAAAGTATATGCTGCAAAATATAATACCCAAAGAGAGGTTATTTATTTACGTATTTTTTTAGTGTATATGCTGGTCCTGCATCCTGAACACAAGGCCTAGGTCCTGTCTCTGAGCTTATTTGTTCAAGGCTGGCACTCTGCTGCTTGAACCATAGTTCCACTTTTGGCTATTTGGTAATTGGAGATCAGTGTCTCATGGACTTTGGAGCTCAGGCTGGCTTCAAATTGTGATCCACAGATCTCAGCCTCCTGAGTAGCTAGAATTGATTACAGGTATGAGTCAATGGTGCCCTGCCTCAAAAGAGTTTTTAATATGAAGTAAGGATTCAACTTAGTTCTTGAGTATTTCATTCAGTCTGGTAGAAGACTTTTACCTCTGTCAGCTTTTTCCTTAATAGTGAGAGAGAAGAAATCTAGGAAGCTGTCAGGCTCTTGTTGCCTCCCCTCCAGGGGATGAAAAGTACCCAGCTGGAAAACAGTTGTTTGATTTTCATTTTTTCTTTTCCATTTCCTTTCTTTTCCTTTCTCTTTCCCCTTTTATTTCCATTTTCCCCCTTTTTTGAGGGGGGAGTCATGGGGCTTGAACTCGGCCTGGGCGCTGTCCCTGAGCTCTTCAGCTCAAGGCTACCACCCTACCCACTTCCCGTTTTTCTAGAGGTTAATTGGAGATAAGAGTCTCAGGTCCTTTTTTTTTGCCAGTCCTGGGCTTGAGCTCAGCGCCTGAGCACTGTCCTTGGACTTTCTCAAGGCTAGAGCTCTACCACTTGATCCTCAGCACCACTTCCAGCTTTTTTCTATGTATGTGGTGCCGAGGAATTGAACCCGGGTCTTTGTGCATGCTAGGCAAGCACTCTACCACTAGGCCAAACTCCCAGCCCTCTCAGGTCCTTTTGTGCCTGGGCTGTCTTTGAACCTTGATCTTCAGATCTCAGCCTCCTGAGTAGCTAAGATTACAGGCATGAGCCACCATGCCAGCTTCCCTTTTATTCTTTTTCCTTCCCTTCTTTTCCCTCCCTTCTCCTTTCTTCACTGTCTTCTCCTCCCTCCTCTTCTCTCCCTTTATTCTTTTTTCCCTTTTACCAGAATTTGAACTCTAGGCCTTGCATTCTTGCTCAAAGCTGGAACTCTTACTACTTAAACTGTGCGTCCAGTCCAAGTTTCTTTTTTAAAAAAATTATTGGTCTATGGGGCTAGGAGTGTGGCCTAGTGGTAGAGTGCATGCCTAGCATGCATGAAGTCTTGGTTTCAGTGCCTTGGGTTCAATTCCTTGGTACCACATACACAGAAAAGGCTGGAAATGGTGCTGTGGCTCAAGTGGTAGTGGGCTAGGCTTGAGAAAACTCAATGATAGTGCCCAGGCCCTGAGTTCAAACCCTGGGACTGGCAAATAAAAAATATTGGTATAAATTAATTGTATAAAAGTTTCATTGTGATATTTTCATACATTCATATAATGTATATTTATAACCCATACATGCATATAATATACACGTATGGCCCAGTGGGTACCTGAGGAAGATAGGTTTTCCTCTTTTCATGTGTAGAAGACATAGATTTGTCATTGA